>NC_139591.1:12314558-12572058 GCF_946808225.1 Silurus aristotelis
CCATACATATTATACCACTCATTGTCTTTGTGAATGTATGCACAGACGCAAGCAAAAATGGCTGCTCCTAAAAGCAACTCGATGCAACCAAGAATTCTTAGCAGCCCTGGCCAGGACTTCATATAGGCATATTTCTGGTGGTATTCCTCAACTCTTTCACTGTAGGTCAGAGTGGTGTGTGCAGTGCGACCATCCATCAAATCTGGATGCTCTCCTAGCATAGCCTCACGCTCTGTGCGGGAATGGTAGCTGCTTCCAGAGCCCTCAAACTTATAATGATATGACCCTGAGTCTGAGGGAGATTGAGGAGGAGAGCACCTAATGCCCTCTGTGGTGGTGTTCAAATTACTGGATATAGGCACTGAGCTATTGCTGCTTCTGTTGCTCCCACGAAAGAAGCTCTTCCACGAGTCAGGAATAAAGCGATGAACAGGTTTAAGGTCAACTGATGGATTTTCACAGTTTTCGTTTTCACTAGTGTCTGGTCCAATTGGAGGCTCTTCAGGGAGAGGAGGAGGAGGCAGAGGGTCCAAGCTCAGAGCCAAATCCGACGATCTTTCATGTTGCAAACTAGAGAGGCCGTTACCTCTCTGTAATGAGCTTGGAGGCACATCGTTATATGGTGCTGCGTTTCGGGCACGCCTAAAGCGGCCTGGAGAACCCCCACTAGAGGACATCGGAAATGCAGTCTGACCTAGACAGACAAGTGAACAAAGAAAAAATTACAACAGACTTAAATACTTTTACACAAGATAAGCAAACTGCAACAGAAATCTTTACAGCATCTTGATAATTAAGTTCACTGTCATTTTCCTCTGGACAGCCATGTACAAATGCAAATTACATATACCTTAACTACCAATTTTACTCCAGGCACAGATATAACAATGATTACATTTTTGCCCACTCAGTCAAATTTGCAGCCTTTACAAACTTCTCAAAGGTTCAGGCTTGTCAACTAGGTGTTCAACGTGGTACTGGGAAAAATTCTTTAGAAAGCAGTTCCTCTGTTTACAAATAGGAACTTCATATCTATTGTTTTTCTGATCATGTGATATATTCCCATTAAAACACGTGTAGTTTCTAAAGGTCAGATCAAGGCAGTATAAGTCTGAGAAATCCCTAGTCTGGGAAATAAAACACTGAATTAAATACACCCTATATACTGTATATGTAATGTCCACTGTATCTAACGAATGTATGTTAACAAATGAGACCAGAGGACCAGCAGTAAGACAATACTGGACACTGAGCCGTTCATCAGGACTGATTGTCAAGCTGTGTAACATGAACACAGTACTGATACTACTGTAACCGTGCCCTGAGGTTCACTCGCAGAGAAACAGGCAGGCAAGCCTGAGCACAGTACAGGCGAAATGTAGAGGAAAAATAAATTCGTTCTGTTCATTAAACCTGAGAACTGTATTCAAGTTATGTGCAATCTAATATATCTAAACTATTTATATATTTATTTAGTTTTCGGGGTTTATTCACATGTATGTATGTTTCCTTAACTAGGTCCAATTTGCCTGTAAAAACAAAAATGAAAAACAAGAACAAAAAAACATTGCAGGTTGGAATGCTTTTTAATCTCTCTCTCTCTCTCTCTCTCTCTCAAACACACACACATACACACACACACACACACACACACACACACAGAGTTATTATATTGACTAAATTTTTATGCAAAACTTACCTGGCCATAAATTAGCACAGAAACCTGTAGGGACAAAAAATAGCTATAAATCTGTCAGTCTGTCCCCATAACTTCCAGGCAGCAAATAAACAACAAATGTATATCCTAGAAAAATAAAGAGACCATTCAATTACAAATAAAATGCTAAATCATAGATCAGATTACATTCATGATATGATATATGAGGGTAGATGAGACAGCATGCCTACATTTATTTGGTAAAGTGTGAATTTCCGTTTGCTCCTGACATTAAGCTACACTGGCAGGCTGCACTGTTAATCATATAAACAACATTCAAAAGTGGGAATATGGAAATAAAAATAACAATACAACAACAAAAACACACATAGTCCTTATAAAAAGAGCTCCATACCCGTTAACAGTCCGTCATCATGCAGTGCGCCATAATCATAAACAAGTTACCAGGTAGCTGAATCGAGTTTGTCAAAAGTGAACCTTGACTTTCTCGTAGAGAATACTTAAAACCAAACAGCAGACTCAGAGTATATATAGTTTAAATACGTAAGAATGACCGGGATGCAGAACAAAGCGTACAACTCTTCTACATTTTTACTCTCAAGCCACATTTATGTTTACTTTTACTCCTTCGCATTTTTCCCCTTAACCCAGCGGTTTGGAAACTCACACCACGTGACCAGCCTATCCCAGCGCGTGACGTCATACCATGAAACACGACGCTTCACTGAACGCGGCGACGAAAGAAAATGGTATTACGTATAGTATACTGTCCAAACATATAACAGCAAGAGTGATACAACAATACAAGATAAATTGAAACTTCTTTCAAATTAAATAAAAAAGCACTATTTAGGCTACAGGTGATAACTATAAGACTGTTGCAGGTATCTGTATTGTGCAGAATTCAACTACTTCTCCATAACAACCTACACTAAAGAACGAAAACATTTTTTTCAACTTTCATTTCAATTAATTGATTTGTATAGCGCTTTTTACAATCGACATTGTCTCGTAGCAGATGTACACATATAATGTGGTAAGAAGGAATTAATACGTTTCTTTTTCTTTCTCTTTCGGTTTCTCCCTTTAGGGGTCGCCACAGCGGATCATCCGTCTCCATACCCCCTGTTCTCTATGGCATAAGTAAGAAACCTTGAGAGTAACCAGACTCAACCTCAGACTTAAACCTTGAGATGGATGGGCTACAGTAAACGAAAAACTATATAATTTTACCCCTATTATTAGCACAAACTGACCCATACTCACATTGCAGATTAAATCTAGTAAAAGCCCAGATGATTTTTCTTACTGTACAGTTTCTATTGCTTTGTACCCAAATCCTAGAAAACCAGATTATTTATATATTATACAATATATTAGACCCGCCACAATTTGGTTTAAAATAAACCGAAACACTGCTTGTAGGTGGATTGTGAATGTGGCTGTATGAATGTGTGTAGATGGTACTGTGATGTACTGGCATTCCATTTAGGGTGTATTTGTGCTTCATGCCCACTGGATATTACAGGATATTATCCAGAACCAGCAGTTCTTTATGGGGACACACAGAGGTATGGAAATTGAGACATGGAGATTATTATTAAAAATAATAAATGAGGTTAATTTCTCTATTGATAATCACTGAGTATAAGCTCTATTAAATTGGTTTGTTTTAATAAAATTGAGTTTGTTTTAAGTTTTACTTATTTTCTCAGATTTTTGTAGAGCATTAGGTTGGAAAATATTCTTTACTCTAGTCTTCTCTCTTTAATTTTTTAGATGTTCTGCACATTATCTTAAAGTCATCAGTGCCTTCTCTCAACCCAATAAACTCATTTGTTATTTCACTCTTTAGTGACAGTGAGTTTTGAATGAATTTAGTCAGTATTTCCTTGCCCCCATATGAATGTATTAGGCGGTGCTTTTTCATCTTATTTTAGCTTTCCAGTCATTAGGTAGAGTGGAAATTGAGGAATTTCCCTGCTAATGCTTTAATGATGTTCTAAAGAAAGACTACAAGCTTTTTCTAGGTTTAGAAGCGTAACAATGTAGTGTAAGCTTTAATGTAATTAACACTTTTTACTGAGTTTTACTGAGCTACTTTTCTTTTTTTAGAACGTATATATACATACAGTACAGACCAAAAGTTTGGACACACCTGCTCATTCAAAAAGTTTTCTTTATTTTCATGACTATGAAAATTGTAGAGTCACACTGAAGGCATCAAAACTATGAATTAACACATGTGGAATTATATACATAACAAAAAAGTGTGAAACAACTGAAAATATGTCATATTGTAGGTTCTTCAAAGTAGCCACCTTTTGCTTAGATTACTGCTTTGCACACTCTTGGCATTCTCTTGATGCCTACTTTGAAGAACCTACAATATGACATATTTTCAGTTCACTTTTTTGTTATGTATATAATTCCACATGTGTTAATTCATAGTTTTGATGCCTTCAGTGTGACTCTACAATTTTCATATTCATGAAAATAAAGAAAACTCTTTGAATGAGCAGGTGTGTCCAAACTTTTGGTCTGTACTGTATATATAATATATATAAACTTTTGGTCTGTACTGTGTATATACAGTGAGGAAAATAAGTATTTGAACACCCTGCTATTTTGCAAGTTCTTCCACTTAGAAATCATGGAGGGGTCTGAAATTGTCATCGTAGGTGCATGTCCACTGTGAGAGACATAATCTAAAAAAAAAAAATCCAGAAATCACAATATATGATTTTTAAACTATTTATTTGTATGATACAGCTGCAAATAAGTATTTGAACACCTGTCTATCAGCTAGAATTCTGACCCTCAAAGACCTGTTAGTCTGCCTTTAAAATGTCCACCTCCACTACATTTATTATTATAATTTAGATGCACCTGTTTGAGGTCGTTAGCTGCATAAAGACACCTGTCCACCCCATACAATCAGTAAGAATCCAACCACTAACATGGCCAAGACCAAAGAGCTGTCCAAAGACACTAGAGACAAAATTGTACACCTCCACAAGGCTGGAAAGGGCTACGGGGAAATTGCCAAGCAGCTTGGTGAAAAAAGGTCCACTGTTGGAGCAATCATTAGAAAATGGAAGAAGCTAAACATGACTGTCAATCTCCCTCGGACTGGGGCTCCATGCAAGATCTCACCTCGTGGGGTCTCAATGATCCTAAGGAAGGTGAGAAATCAGCACAGAACTACACGGGAGGAGCTGGTCAATGACCTGAAAAGAGCTAGGACCACCGTTTCCAAGGTTACTGTTGGTAATACACTAAGACGTCATGGTTTAAAATCATGCATGGCACGGGAGGTTCCCCTGCTTAAACCAGCACATGACCAGGCACGTCTTAAGTTTGCCAATGACCATTTGGATGATCCAGAGGAGTCATGGGAGAAAGTGATGTGGTCAGATGAGACCAAAATAGAACTTTTGGGTCATAATTCCACTAAACGTGTTTGGAGGAAGAAGAATGATGAGTACCATCCCAAGAACACCATCATACTGTAAAGCATGGGGGTGGTAGCATCATGCTTTGGGGGTGTTTTTTTGAACATGGGACAGGGCGACTGCACTGTATTAAGGAGAGGATGACTGGGGCCATGTATTGCGAGATTTTGGGGAACAACATCCTTTCCTCAGTTAGAGCATTAAAGATGGGTTGAGACTGGGTCTTCCAACATGACAATGACCCGAAGCACACAGCCAGGATAACCAAGGAGTGGCTCTGTAAGAAGCATATCAAGGTTCTGGCATGGCCTAGCCAGTCTCCAGACCTAAACACAATAGAGAATCTTTGGAGGGAGCTCAAACTCTGTGTTTCTCAGCGACAGGCCAGAAACCTGACTGATCTAGAGAAGATCTGTGTGGAGGAGTGGGCCAAAATCCCTCCTGCAGTGTGTGCAAACCTGGTGAAAAACTACAGGAAATGTTTGACCTCTGTAATTGCAAACAAAGGCTACTGTACCAAATATTAACATTGACTTTCTCAGGTGTTCAAATACTTATTTGCAGCTGTATCATACAAATAAATAGTTAAAAAAAAATCATATATTGTGATTTCTGGATTTTTTTTTTAGATTATGTCTCTCACAGTGGACATGCACCTACGATGACAATTTCAGACCCCTCCATGATTTCTAAGTGGGAGAACTTGCAAAATAGCAGGGTGTTCAAATACTTATTTTCCTCACTGTAGATAGATAGATAGATAGATAGATAGATAGATAGATAGATAGATAGATAGATAGATAGATAGATAGATAGATAGATAGATAGATAGACAGACAGACAGACAGACAGACAGACAGACAGACAGACACACACAGACACACACACACACACACACACACACACACACACACACAAATGATAACACGTGTATGACTGGAGGTACAGTATTAAACTCTGTCAAAACAAAACAGAAAGCCAGAAAGCAACAAAATATTGAAAAAATAAGTTTTTAGTCATTTAGGAATTTGACTCAAAAGTCGAGTTAAGTTGTTAATACATTGAAAAGGACTCTGCTGTATCTCGGTGGAAAAAGGAGCTCTGCGCCTTTAAGAGAGTTTTTCCTGCTCTACACACCGGCGCTGGAAATGGTCGCACTGTGGAATTTATGTGGAATTAATAATAGGTTGCTGGATCTCAGTAGCGATTACTCTGTACAACTAAACCGAGGAAGTGACCGACAAACGACGAGTAGGACGATGAAGCATTTCACGGTAAATAAGTCGCCAAACCGGAGACGTGACTAGTCGTAATTTTGGGATTTATGGCAGGAAATGTTTAGCTAGCCAGCTAGCGCGTAAACAGGCTGAGGAGCTAGCGAGCTTTCAACACCCGGATCTGGTTAGCTGACGTTATATATGTATATCAAATAGCAACAAAATAGTTATAGTACATGTTATTAAAGGTGACACGGTAGTTATCTTATTCACTGTGGTTCGTTTTATTGCACAGGTAGTCGCAAATCAACGAACTCGCTAGTTTAATGGGTTTTGTTATGCGGTTGTACAGTAACGTTCATATTTCTAACACTTTTCTACCCTGTATGTTACTGTGTAACTTTTGTTATTAAGGAAAATAATCCGTTTTATTTATATGGAGGTCGATTTATAGTAAAACTATTCTTAATGACACATTAACAGTTTGTGTATACAGTGTGTAGTTAAATGGTAAATAAATAAATATGTGCATTAGCCAATGTTCCAATGTACAGTGACTTTTAAAAAGGATCAAAAACCCAAATTAACTGTGGATTGTTTTTCACAGGGTTAAACAAATCATAATCCTTCCCTAGGATGGACAATTACTTCAAAGCTGCTGTATGTGACTTGGACAAACTCCTGGATGACTTTGAATTAAACCCAGGTTAGAGGATTATGCCTTACAGCTGATAATGTCACTTAAAAAAATTGGATAAGTTTGTGATTCCTTGTTTTGTATTCATTTCCCTTCAAGACAGAGTTGCATACACTGTAATGAAACAAAATTTGTTTTTCTAAATTAAAAGAAAACTTCCTTAACACAGATAATATTTAAAAGAAAATATCTCTGATGATAAACTTGTTTGTGCTTGTGCTTTATTCTTTGTTATTCCTGTGGAAATATGATGACAGTATTAAAAAGACAGTTTAATGTCAATTCAAATCAAATTTTATTTGTCACATACACACAGGGTACAACATGCAGTGAAATGCTTTAAATGTTTGGAGTTCAGTTTGAGTAAATAATCAAGTATTAAACTAGGCTCACCTATACTGAGTATACTGACTGCAGAATGAATACATTATTCTGATCTTGATGGAGAGTGCAGCTGTAGCTGGGCATCCCTAGTTACATAGTTAGTTTCCTGTTTTGTTTCTGCTCAGTTTAGATGCTAGATGGTGGTAAACCATTTTTAAAGAATTTGAGTATTTTAATTTCTGTACTGCTATAATTATGTCATGATTCCACAGCAGTTCATATCATAAATAGCGTTTTTTTCTTTTTCCAGAGGAGGCTGAGAACACTACAGCGTTCACAAATTCTGCATCCCAGGACCCAACTCTTTACTCGCAATACTTTATACCTGAGCCAACCACGGTTTCACAAACTCACCCTGATGTAAATTCCCTGAATTATGGTCTAACTGCACCTATTAGTGCTCCTACACAAAGAGATCAAGATGCAAAAGGGAGGGTCTTGACAGGTGTTGACCTCCTATCCTCTGTTGACAGCAGAGCTTCCAAAAGCTTGACTCCTCCTTGTCCAGATAGATCCTTGAAACCCATTTGTGATCTTGTTAATGATACAGGATCAGCTAGTCTCCCATGCACAAATAGTCACGATGCCTTCAAAGAGCCAGATGTTGCTGAGAAACAGGTTGAGGAGGAGCTACTGGTAGATTTTGATAGTCCAGCTGTTATATATCCAGAGAACTTGAAGCCTGGGCATGATGACTTACAGGGACTGCCAGCTGGCAGACATTTTGATGGTCCCTCAAACTGTTTTAGTTTGTTGGACGTTATATTGCCTGCAGCTGTGGAGAGGACTGCTGAACCTCAAATTATTTCAAATGACCTAGACCCTTTAGATAATGATGATCAGGTTGAGCAGCCTCAAAGTAGCTGTCCAGTGCTGTCTAATTCATCTGAACTCCAAAGCAACTCCAAGTGCATTTTAGAACCTGAAATAAATCCTAATAGCCTGATCTGTTCACATGTAACACACGAGGACACTGCAGCTATTGCTGATGCCAGTACAAGTCTGCCAAATGTACCAGACGAGGAACATTCAGTGGAGAGCAGAAACGTGGACCACAAACTTACCCCTGCAATTGCAACAAGTGAAAGAGAATCTTCTCTATCCTGCCTTCCCATTAATGTATCCATGTGTGGATCTCTTGTGGCCTCTTTAGATCAGGAGGAGATGGAGGCTGATACCAAAGACAGCACAGAAATATCTATTGCTGAATCTAAAGAGACCCTGGTCATTGAAGAGACTGAGAATTTAATTGCTCCATCTGCAGAAGTTGTGGCATCCCAATGTCTTAGGCAGCCAGATTCTTCTCCTGAGGATGAGCCTGAACTGGTAAAAATAATGTCAAACCAAGCAATGTCAACATCTCTTACAACTTCTCTCTGTAACAGAACTTTTGAATGCAGCTTATCTCATTCAGAAAATCTCATATCCAGAGATTTACCAGAGAGTAGCCAAGCTTCCAGCAAAGTGCAGAGCCCTGATTACCAAATAGAGTTTGATTTTACCAGTGATTACCTCACTGAAAGTGAGCAGAATAGGATGCTGGTCACTGATGAAGAGCTAGATGCTTATCTTATGGGTGAGGCACAGAGAAACAGTTCTGAGGTATCAGCTGAGAAATATGTGGATGAAGGCTTTTCAGAATTTAATGGAGATTTAGAGGGAGAGTTGCGCAGCTGCCCAGTTGATTCATTTGCCTCACCTGAAAGTGACCAATCTCTTCGGTTTTTAGATGAGAGTGAAGATTCCAATGTTTCCTCCTCATCTCAAGAGAGTATTTCCTTCAAACCAGACCTCACACAAACGGATAATATGGAAGACATGCCGTGTTCGACTGAGAATTATTTAGTCTGCAACCCAAACCAGTCACCTTGTTATGGTGGAGCCCGACCAAAGCAGCTATCCAGCCAAAATATACGACCATTTCTTCCACAAGAGGGACAGAATAGCCAGTCTGAGGAGAATGTATTGATTTCTGACGAAGAGAACATCTCTCCTGTAACTCCTATGCTGAGACAGATTTCCAACCACAGTGCCAGTAACTTTAAAACTACCAGTCATGGTGACAGCTGTGATCATATGTATGGCCATGAAGAGCTTTCAGAGCCACCTCCCTACCCAGGAGAGATTCCTGGAGAAGCAGTCGATCAGTCAGGAACAGAGGATAGAGGTCTTGGATGGAGGCAGCCACCCTGGGTTCCAGATTCTGAGGCACCTAACTGCATGAAATGTGGACAGAAGTTCACTTTTACCAAGAGGAGACATCACTGCAGAGCATGTGGCAAAGTAAGTCACGTTCCTGGCTTCATTACTAAATGAATCATTTAAACATGTAATGGTTAGGTATATAGTGAAATCCTTCTTCTAGGAATTCTCCTGAAGCTCTAGCTTTCTTTGATAAGTAAGGGGTGTCAAATAGAATAATGGATCACTTGATTTATCTCAGAGGGAAATGAATTATCACAGAAATATGGTCCAAATTTGACCTGTGAAGGCTCCAATCTAACCCACGAAATGAATTCTATGTGATTGTTAGTAATGCAACTTAAAGACAGCTGTTCTTCTATTTAATTCATTTACAATGTGCTGGAGGCTCTTGAGCTGGTCGTGGGCTGGAGATGGAGCTAGTCTATCTTATTCCACCAGGGGGTAAAATAGAGCAATAAACTCATTGCTGCCCACTGATATATGAAAAGAGTCTCATTTCATATAAAATACCATGCAAGTTCATTTTAGTGACAGATACAGTGACAGTGTATTTTGAATTTGAATTCATGTTAAATAAATAAGCATATAGAAATCTTATGTTATCTCATGCCTGTGAAATTGTTTATTGCTGTTGCCACGTTATCATTGTTCATGTTATTGTTCACATTCTGTGCTTTATTTTGCCAATGATAAATGTACACTGGTGATGAGTTAAAGGAAATACCTCAGTGGTGAAACATAATAAGGGCAACTTCCAGAGAAGTACTGAATGATTAATTTATTAAGTAATTAAGCATTTATTGCCTCCCTTGTGCTGTGGCCTGTGTAAATCGTAAGCAGGCCAGGTTGACCTAAATTTTTAGATGGCAAGAGTGACTAAACGATTTTCTCCATTTGGACACAGTTGATAGCTCATCAGATTATGTTTTAATGGGAACAGTAGCTAAAGTTGTAGAAATTATTAGCAAAAGTTATAGTGGTGGCTTATTAATTAGTGTAGTTATGTATGTACAGAAAGACACATGTGACTGATCATTTGATACTGATAACATCTTCCACTCACACTTCTAAAATGATATATACTGTTACAAGAACTAAAGTACGCCTTGCTATAGTTTGCATGATGAGGCTGTTTTATTGGCTTGTGACTTTATGCTGTTTTCCCTTCATTATTATAGTAGATGAGTCAGTGGGTATTATTTATGCCCATTTTTAGAGCTTCTGAGACTGTCTCAATGTAAAGTTCAGAATATCTGAAATCTAATTCCAATGTTCCAAGCTGACTGATCATTGTGGTTGTAGGTATATTGTGCCATTTGCTGCAACCGTAAATGCAAACTAAAGTACATGGAGAAAGAGGCCAGAGTTTGTGTGGTCTGCTATGAAACTATACAAAGAGGTAAGTTTTTTTTTTCCGTTGTTTCCATTAGCATTGAATGCTGTAAGCGTTTGCCACAAAGGTGCAAAACCTTGGCAACTTTGTTTTCCGATTTCTGAAAGCACTTTTTTAAGGAAAATGACCGTCTGCCTCAGGGATACGGGAAAATCGGGTTATACTGTATCAAAAAAGATCCGACTCTGTTTGCTGGCAAGTGGGACATAAAACAGCTAAATGGATTCTCTCTAATTTGTCTGATTCGGTCGCTTAAAGCTGCATATACTACATGTGAGAATTTGTTCAGTAATAAAGAATTGTTTGATAGTGATTGATCAGCACTACATGATTGGCGTCGGTTGTAAATAATTGTTGTGAGTCTCTGCGTTAATATTTATTAGACAAAAGAATGATAGTAAGAGGTCTGTAGTCAGGGTCATTGTGCAGCAGTGCTAATATTGAAGTTGCCTTGAAGAGTAATAAAGAGCCTCCCCTTAGGGGCCAGTTTTAGAGAGGCTGTCCACTAATCAGTAGTATTCTTAAATAGTCCTCCAGTGAGCTCGTATGTGGTTAATTGGCCCACCATTGTGCCACTGCACCCCCCAACTCTAAAAGATGAAGAAGTGTACAGAAGTACAAAAAAAAAAAAAAAAAAAAGCAAATGCTTAGCTAATATACACAATAAATGTGGTGATTACCATTTCTGTCATTAAAATTGTTTACACCTCTTGTCATGTTTTGGCAAAAATTCATGTATAATAATGTAGGCTGGGCACTGAGTATTTTTCCATTAGTTTTCCTGTTAATAGATGGGACAGCACGTGATACGGAAGAATCTGTAAGGACTGATTACTAGCCAGTAATATGTAAAGAATGTTGGTTAGGATTTCTCACTAAGCAAATTGATTTTCTGTAGAAAAAGGCACAAATGTAAGCCACAGAATTAATTTCATGCAACTATGTGAGCGAGGAAATTGTTGTACGGCAGCAAAACAAGCAGTGATTGTTCTGCCCAGGGAAATTAGTTCATTTGCAGCTATGTAACTGTGCTAAATCCCAAATTGCATACTACTACTGTAATATTATTTACTGCTAGTGATTTGTTTGGTTCATTGACCAATGCTCAAATTACTGTGTAGATCCATGTTTTCATTAACAGACTTCTGAAATTGAAATACAGTATATCAATAGTCCGAAACATAAACAAGTCTTTATTTTCCCCGAAGAATAAGAGAGCTGCATTTTGGGGTTTTATTTATTTTAAATTTTGTTTTGCACTTGCACCATCTTCATTTTTGATACGTGAATTTACTGAAATTTAATTTACTGATCTTATAAACACAAAACCTAAATATGTACCTAAAATCCAGAGAAAGAAAAGGTAAGATACAGTAGGAGAGCTGTAAAATCTATAAACTAAATACAAATATATTGTGCCTGATGGAATTTGCACCAGTAGTTTTATAGAAAATGAAAATAAATCCCCCTTTTATGCATGACTGAGACATAGCTCATTGAACTGTAATGTAGCAATTTGTTTGTTTCTATCTTAAATAAAAAAATCTTTGTTTGAAGTTCTGAGAAAATTAAAATAGTTTGCTTAATTGGCCAAGCCAAAACATTTCCCCTGCCTGATATCTCTAATGCTTATGCTACAAGGGTTTTGTTACTATCTAGTGAGATTTTCAAGTTAATGTCAATTTGTAGTCTTATAAACTGTAAATATAATGCATTACCTGTCAAGTGGACTCAGTATTTTATTGTTATTAGCAGGAACATTCTTTATTGACAGAATTCTTTACTGTTGTCTTACTTTTAGTTTGAGCGAATGTGTTTTGGATTCTTATAGGTCCTGCGGATCGTAATTGATTCTGTACGTGGACTTAAAAAGTTGCATAAAAGAATAGGCACCTAAGTTACACAAAATAAACTAATAGGATATCGCATATCCAGATCATTGCTCTTGGGAGTTCTCATAGATCCATACCGTCAATCAGGTGTCTTCCAAAAGCATCTGTGTTTGTGTGCGTGTGTGCGTGTGTGTGTGTGTGTGTGTGTGTGTGTGTGTGTGTTTACATGTATTTAAAGAAAGAACTTACAGAAATAGTAGTATAATCCTATAATGCAGCACATGATGTTGATTCACACGCCCTATTCAGAAGATCTTAGTTGATGCTAGAATGAGTCATTAATTTCCATGTAATAGCATTAGACAGGCCATTGACGGCCTTAGTAAGACATGTGCTGTCGTAGCCTGTGCTAATTTGCTAATTGATGCACTTAATAGATTATGGTAAATACAACTGCTTTGTTTGTTCACATTCTTTTGTGTAGAGGAAAGATGTAATAGTAAATAAAATGTGTTTGTGTTGATGAGTCTTTAAAAAAAAACAGGTTTCTGTCAGTGCAGGTATATTTGCACATTAAAAATAAGATTAATGACCCATGTCAGTGCATGAGGGAGCACAAGACAGAGAAGCAGAGAGACTTATTTGCTGGGCACTAGTTGTCCTTGACTGTGTGTGGCATAGATCCACCTGGGATGCACAGTTCTCTTAGATTCTCTGCTTCAGCTTTGGGCAGAGAGTCAGACACACACGCAGCCATTTGCACACTCTCGCACACACACAAAAACACACACACACACAGACACACACTCTCTCTCTCTCTCTCTCTCTCTCTCTCTCTCTCTCTCTCTCTCTCTCTCTCTCACCCTCCTCTTCAGCATCAGGACAGGAAAGCATACGTCACCTCCCTCTGTTTCTTTCGGCCGTTTCTCAGTCTAGGACAGCCATTTAATACAGACTCGTCCATCTTAGCAAGCATCTGATGGCGTGAGGAAGGTGAAACTGTGTTGTTATGGAGGTTAGACCCAACAGGAGCATGGCATGATTGCTTGAAAGTGGGCCGCTTACCATCTAAAAAGACACCCTGAGAGGAAAGAATGCCTGCCCGCTCTGTCGCTCTTTCTCTCATTCACAACACGTGCGATGTTCAGGCTGAAACGCTTTAGAGAGATTGGACTGAACAAATGACTACGATGAAACAGGAATTCAGGTTCATAGTTAAGGTAAGGTAAATTGCTAATCCTAGCAGCTTAATAAATACTGTGTGGGCTTTGTAATACAAGTTCCTTGAAGTCTCCTTGGCTTTTGTAAAGTGTCTTCCTCATTTGCTTGTGCTCAGGACAGTAAGATTTATACTATGGTTGAAGGACATGGGTTGACATCATAAGTCATTTAAGTGTGTCTGTGTGTTGTTTTCTGTTTATACTGCTGGTTTACGTGTTCACTCTCATCAGAACTGGTGCCAATGTAATTCAGTCTATGAGGTTCTATGATGCTTAATCAATATACCGCAAGGCGAGGCTTACTCAGCACTTTGGTTGGAGTCAGCAGCTATGAATGCCACATCTGGCACGAGATCCCAAAAGCAACTTTTATTTAGCCTAATGCACAGTCTCTGAGGTCCACTGTGGCTATCCAGTTTAATGTACTGTCTGTAACTGTATGCATATTTAGCTAATTGTGTTGTTTAGTTTTTTTGTCAGTGTAAACTATCTATATTAAACCAGATTTACAGACCTGTTAGCTCTGCTTTGTCTAACCAGAATAATGAAACTAACATTATGTTGGTCTTCTGTTGCAATATTATTTTAGATACTGAACTAACTATAAAAACATTAATAGATCAGATTTGACATAAGTTCTGATATAGTTCAGTGTATATATATATATACTGATATAACACAAGTAGCACACATTTAAAGACATGAAAATTCCTACAATCATGTAATTTGTATTTATTTAAAACATCCTTCTGTTACAGCATAAGCACTGTTAGAGTGCAAAAAGGGTTAGAGTGTGTTTTTGACTTGATGGACTTTTTTTTTTTTTTTTTTTCCCAGCTCAGGCCATTGAGAGAATGATGAGCCCTACCGGGCCTAGTCCAAATCCTAACATCCCATCCGAGTACTGCTCCACAATTCCTCCCATGCAGCAGGCTCAAGCAGCAGGAACCCTCAACTCCCCACCCCCTACCGTCATGGTGCCGGTGTCCGTTCTTAAGCATCCTGGTAATGATGGTATGCACACACTTCTGCCTTGTTTCAATACGTTTTAAGTGTGTTCAAGGCAAATGTTGCTTTAAAACTCACCAGCTCAATATGTGGGAAAATATCATTTAGTTATAAATGTGGCTAAGATACGGTTTATGAGTTCAGTTTTGGCAAATTCATGGTTCTAAATCTCTATGTACATTGTTATTTATTTTCTAGGATTCCCGAGGGAACAGAAGCATGTCTGGTTTGCTGATGGAATACTGCCTAATGGCGAGGTGGCAGATACGGCTAGGCTTTCTGTAAGACCACGGAGGTCCTCTCAGGAGTCCAGCCCTGTTACGCCAGACCCTCCAACTATATGGGTAAAATTAGCTATGCAATAATACCTTTGTCCAAGTTAAGGTTACTTTTATTGAAAAATGTTATCATCGTTTTTAATATCATTGAGTTCCAGTATGAATATTAGACTGTAGTTTTTTCTTTATGGTGCAGTTTTTTAGGCACAGAGTAACCTTGGTGTCTACATAAGCGACATAGATACAGACTATGTTTTACTTTCGAGGTCGCCAAGGCAGCAAAATGGGAATACTTTTCAACTGTGTGTTGATCTGTCTGAGCTGCTTGTGTCATCTTCCTCAGTCTACTAGCAAATTCCCTGAAGGAAGTGAGGGTACAGCACACAGCTCAGAGTCCAGTTCCGAGACACCAAGGAAGGCAGTCAACGGGCCCTGGGACTATGCGTTACTCTGTGGCCTGGGCAGCTGTGTGCAGTGTGCTTCAAGTCTCCTGCCTGATGATGATGATGGGCTCCCACCTCTGCTCATCACCACAGGGGAGGAGGATGAAGGGGGTGAGCTACATTTGAATTTTTTTGTGTATGTTATAAACTGGAATTAAAGGATC
Organism: Silurus aristotelis; assembly: GCF_946808225.1. Classification (NCBI taxonomy): domain Eukaryota; kingdom Metazoa; phylum Chordata; class Actinopteri; order Siluriformes; family Siluridae; genus Silurus; species Silurus aristotelis. The sequence continues at coordinate 12,330,533 of NC_139591.1, forward strand.
ACCTAAGAACAAGTTAAAGCACCCTTAGACATTTCATTAGTTTATGAATAGGGAAGAACACCGAACTGTTTTGTTAAAACAACACTAACCATATTGTACACATCAGTTGTTTAAACAGAATTGTTACAGCTTGTTTATGTAACTTGTGCCAGAAATGTTTATGTGGAATACACCAGGTCCAAGTCCAATTATATACAGTGAGGAAAATAAGTATTTGAACACCCTGCTATTTTGCAAGTTCTCCCACTTAGAAATCATGGAGAGGTCTGAAATTGTCATCGTAGGTGCATGTCCACTGTGAGAGACATAATCTAAAAAAAAAAAATCCAGAAATCACAATATATGATTTTTAAACTATTTATTTGTATGATACAGCTGCAAATAAGTATTTGAACACCTGTCTATCAGCTAGAATTCTGACCCTCAAAGACCTTTTAGTCTGCCTTTAAAATGTCCAACTCTACTCTCTAATTTATTATCCTAAATTAGATGCACCTGTTTGAGATCGTTAGCTGCATAAAGACACCTGTCCACCCCATACAATCAGTAAGAATCCAACTACTAACATGGCCAAGACCAAAGAGCTGTCCAAAGACACTAGAGACAAAATTGTACACCTCCACAAGACTGGAAAGGGCTACGGGGAAATTGCCAAGCAGCTTGGTGAAAAAAGGTCCACTGTTGGAACAATCATTAGAAAATGGAAAAAGCTAAACATGACTGTCAATCTCCCTCGGACTGGGGCACCATGCAAGATCTCACCTCGTGGGGTCTCAATGATCCTAAGGAAGGTGAGAAATCAGCCCAGAACTACACGGGAGGAGCTGGTCAATGACCTGAAAAGAGCTGGGACCACCGTTTCCAAGGTTACTGTTGGTAATACACTAAGACGTCATGGTTTGAAATCATGCATGGCACGGAAGGTTCCCCTGCTTAAACCAGCACATGTCAAGGCACGTCTTAAGTTTGCCAATGACCATTTGGATGATCCAGAGGAGTCATGGGAGAAAGTCATGTGGTCAGATGAGACCAAAATAGAACTTTTGGGTCATAATTCCACTAAACGTGTTTGGAGGAGGGAGAATGATGAGTACCATCCCAAGAACACCATCCCTACTGTGAAGCATGGGGGTGGTGGCATCATGCTTTGGGGGTGTTTTTCTGCACATGGGACAGGGCAACTGCACTGTATTAAGGAGGGGATGACCGGGGCCATGTATTGCCAGATTTTGGAGAACAACCTCCTTCCCTCAGTTAGAGCATTGAAGATCGGTCGAGGCTGGGTCTTCCAACATGACAATGACCCGAAGCACACAGCCAGGATAACCAAGGAGTGGCTCTGTAAGAAGCATATCAAGGTTCTGGCATGGCCTAGCCAGTCTTCAGACCTAAGCCCAATAGAGAATCTTTGAAGGGAGCTCAAACTCTGTGTTTCTCAGCGACAGGCCAGAAACCTGACTGATCTAGAGAAGATCTGTGTGGAGGAGTGGGCCAAAATCCCTCCTGCAGTGTGTGCAAACCTGGTGAAAAACTACAGGAAACATTTGACCTCTGTAATTGCAAACAAAGGCTACTGTACCAAATATTAACATTGACTTTCCCAGGTGTTCAAATACTTATTTGCAGCTGTATCATACAAATAAATAGTTAAAAAATCATACATTGTGATTTCTGGATTCTCTTTTTTTTAGATGATGTCTCTCACAGTGGACATGCACCTACGATGACAATTTCAGACCCCTCCATGATTTCTTAATGGGAGAACTTGCAAAATAGCAGGGTGTTCAAATACTTATTTTCCTCACTGTATGTACATACAAGGATATTTTTTTATTCAGGAAAAAAAGATATAGCTTGGGTTTCCCCAATCAAGCATGTAGGATTCTCTACTAGTTCTATAAACATTTTTCTTGCCTAACAACAAGTTGCTGCAGTGTATTGGTTTGTTGTTGGTAATGAACACCTCATATTGAGTTGTATAGTATATTGTGGTGTTGACATGAATTACGCCTCGAGTGAGCAATTTGTAGAATCTTGCATGCCATGTGTCTCAGTACACGTACACCAAAATGATTCTGTTTATTGATGTTTTGTCAGTTTTTTTGCATCAATGTTCTGTAGTAGCTCCTCTTTAGTTAGAAAAAAAATTCAGCTTCTATAAATAATTTGTACATTTCATGGTAATGTGTGTTAACTCCCTGTTGCAGATTTGTTAGTGGAGGAGCGTCCAGCTGCCTGTCAGATTATGCTGCTGCTAGAGGAAGGAGGTCCGAGACCCTTGACCTTTGTGCTCAATGCCAACCTCGTGGTCAATGTGAAGCTGACTGCATGTATGTATTTTAATAGGTTAATATATGAAACATAGTTTCATAGACACCATTGCTTAATTTATTTTGTAATTTTTGTTATTTACATATTGTGAAACTGAATCAATGTTCTAGATTGTGAGCGGAAGTGCTGGTGTTTAAGCTCTAACGGTCTTCAGGGAGTCGGTCAGAGAGAACTGGCGTTCATTATTGAACGTTTCCCTGAGGAGAACAGTCTGCCTAGAGACGTCTTCAGTCTTTACATCAACATATACCAAGATGCACAGAAGGGTATATTATTAGCAGTTACCACAAGGAATATATAAAGGTCATGTTTCTACAGCCTCTGTGCTTCATTTGAGTCTCTGATAGCCTTTTTTTTTTTTTTTTTTTTTTTGACTACAGGGAAATATATTGAGGAACTTGGCAATGTGACATTTGCAGACAGTTTTCTGGGCAGTAAGGAACATGGTGGGTTCCTTTTTCTCTCTTCGAGCTTTCAACCTCTGGAAGGCCTTGGCCTGCCTCACACCTCCTTCCTATTTGGGGTCCTCATTCATAAATTGGAGGTACCCTGGGCAAAAGTGTTCCCTCTTCGCTTAGTACTCAGCATGGGAGCAGAAAATAATGGTAAGTCACATATTCCCTTTTGACATTAGTGCATATTATGGATAATTTCTTCAAAGTTCTCAACGCATAAGGGGAACGGTCACATTGTTATAAAGAGGAGGCTGTATTGTATATAAGACTATATAGAGGAATAGTCAATCTTATGAACAATACAGAATTTAAAGCCACACTAATTTTCCAGCACATTGCTATATATTTTCACTCTGCTCATACTAAACATTTGAAATTTTAGCTGGGCCACTTTGCATTAATTCAGAAAATTATGGAATGCTTGTTGTTGGTGGCAAGAAACACAATTGCTTCAAAAAAAATATATTTTTGTAAGTATCGACTGACAGAGGCTTTTTACACAGGCGGTTTGATTTCAAGCAAACCAAAAAGAGTTTGGTTGATATACATGAATTCCACTCTATACTCATATATTAATTTCTGTATTCAGGTAAAATGTACACACTTGGGCAGGTTTTTCTTTTTCTTCCTCATCCTTCTTTAACCCATGTTGCTTGGTTTTGTTTTTTTGTTTTTTCCCCCCCAGTGTATCCCTGTCCTTTGGTTAGTGTCCGGTTTCGTGAGTCTATCTTTAAAGAGACTGGACATACCATCATGAACCTGCTTGCAGTAAGTGCCATCGTTCTACCTTACATTAGGTTAATCCTCCTTTGCTAAGACACAACCCAGATAGTCTTTTGCTGAATTATGGGGGGAAAAAGTTAAAATACAGAATGTGTTGTTTATCTCTGTATTGTCATAGCATGCATACAACATTATGATTGGAGTGTAAGTAGTAGAAAGAAGCTGCTATGACCGCTTTTGTAAATTTGTGACTGGACAGTCTTGCATTCAGCCCAGAGCAGTTCATCTCTGAGCTAAGATTCTGATTAGTCCTGATATATACAGTACAGACCAAAGGTTTGGACACACCTTCTCATTCAAAGAGTTTTCTTTATTTTCATGACTATGAAAATTGTAGAGTCACACTGAAGGCATCAAAACTATGAATTAACACGTGGAATTATATACATAACAAAAAATTGCGAAACAACTGAAAAATGTCATATTTTAGGTTCTTCAAAGTAGCCACCTTTTGCTTTGATTACTGCTTTGCAAACTCTTGGCATTCTCTTGATGAGCTTCAAGAGGTAGTCACCTGAAATGGTCTTCCAACAGTCTTGAAGGAGTTCCCAGGGATGCTTAGCACTTGTTGGCCCTTTTGCCTTCACTCTGCGGTCCAGCTCACCCCAAACCATCTCGATTGGGTTCAGGTCCGGTGACTGTGGAGGCCAGGTCATCTGGCGCAGCACCCCATCACTCTCCTTCTTGGTCATATAGCCCTTACACAGCCTGGAGGTGTGTTTGGGGTCATTGTCCTGTTGAAAAATAAATGATGGTCCAACTAAACGCAAACCGGATGGAATAGCATGCCGCTGCAAGATGCTGTGGTAGCCATTCTGGTTCAGTATGCCTTCAATTTTGAATAAATCCCCAACAGTGTCACCAGCAAAGCACCCCCCACACCATTACACCTCCTCCTCCATGCTTCACGGTGGGAACCAGGCATGTAGAGTCCATCCGTTCACCTTTTATGCGTTGCACAAAGACACGGTGGTTGGAACCAAAGATCTCAAATTCTAATGTCCATTCCTTGTGTTCTTTAGCCCAAACAAGTCTCTTCTGTTTGTTGCCTTTCTTTAGCAGTGGTTTCCTAGCAGATATTCTACCATGAAGGCCTGATTCATTAGTCTCCTCTTAACAGTTGTTGTAGAGATGTGTCTGCTGCTAGAACTCTGTGTGCCATTGACCTGGTCTCTAATATGAGCTGCTGTTAACCTGCGATTTCTGAGGCTGGTGACTCGGATGAACTTATCCTCCGCAGCAGAGGTGACTCTTGGTCTTCCTTTCCTGGGGCGGTCCGCATGTGAGCCAGTTTTTTCTGTAGCGCTTGATGGTTTTTGTGACTGCACTTGGGGACACTTTCAAAGTTTTACTAATTTTTCGGACTGACTGACCTTCATTTCTTAAAGTAATGATGGCCACTCGTTTTTCTGTACTTAGCTGCTTTTTTCTTGCCATAATACAAATTCTAACAGTCTATTCAGTAGGACTATCAGCTGTGTATCCACCTGACTTCTGCACAACACAACTGATGGTCCCAACCCCATTTATAAGGCAAGAAATCACACTTATTAAACCTGACAGTGCACACCTGTGAAGTGAAAACCATTTCAGGTGACTACCTCTTCAAGCTCATCAAGAGAATGCCAAGAGTGTGCAAAGCAGTAATCAAAGCAAAAGGTGGCTACTTTGAAGAACCTACAATATGACATATTTTCAGTTGTTTCACACTTTTTTGTTATGTATATAATTCCACATGTGTTAATTCATAGTTTTGATGCCTTCAGTGTGACTCTACAATTTTCATAGTCATGAAAATAAAGAAAACTCTCGGAATGAGAAGGTGTGTCCGAACTTTTGGTCTGTACTGTACGAGAATATTTGGTCCTCGATTGAGAAGAGCCTGGAGAGTTGGAGGTACATGCTGGAGAGAAGGGAAATGAAAGTCAGTAGGAGTAAGACAGAGTACATGTGTGTGAATATGAGGGAGAGCAGTGGAGTGGTGCAGTTGTAGGGAGAAGAGGTGGAGAAGGTGGAGGAATTCAGGTACCTGGGATCAACAGTGCAAAGTAATGGAGAGTGTGTTAGAGAAGTGAAGAAAAGAGTGCAGGCAGGGTGGAGTGGGTGGAGAAGAGTGTCAGGAGTGATTTGTGATTAAGGAGTGTCTGCAAGAGTGTTGAAAGGGAAAGTTTATAGGACTGTGGTGAGACCTGCAATGTTGTATGGTTTAGAGACAGTGGCATTGAGTAAAAGACAGGAGGTGGAGCTGGAGGTAGCAGAGCTAAAGATGTTGAGGTTTTCGTTGGTAGTGACGAGGATGGACAGGATTAGATGAGTTTATTAGAGGGACAGCGCATGTAGGACGTTTTGGAGACAAGGTAAGGGAGGTGAGATTGAGATGGTTTGGACAGATATGGGGCATGGGGTATATCGGTAGGAGAATGCTAAAGATGGAGCCGCCAGAAAGTAGGAAAAGAGGAAGGCCAAGGAGGTTTATGGATGTGGTGAGGGAAGACATGCTGGTAGTTGGGTTTAAAGAGGCAGATGTAGAGGACAGGGTGGGTATGAAGACGGATGATCCGCTGTGGTGACCCCTAATGGGAGAAGTCCAAAGAAGAAGAATTGCTTGTACTATCTGATAATTAAATGGCCTCTCAGTTGATTTCTGTCTGCCCTGTTTTTTTCTCCAGTCTTTATATTTCCCAGACATAATCCATCCTAATGGCTTACATATTCAGTCATGTGAAAATGAAAATACACTTAGGCATATTATAATAATTATTACTAATAGATTACTGCCTTCATAGTATTTAAGAGGCTAAATAGCAGCCAGGTGCTGTTAATTAAATGCCTTTCTTTAATTGATCATTAGCAAGTTTGACCACCGCTGTAAAAGCCAAGTTTCAGCAGTTTGCTGGTCTTGAGCATTCAGGTATGATTTAACACAAGAACGAAAGACATCAGCAATTGATTTTAGAGAAACGATTGTTGCTGCCCATTGCTCTTGTATCGGCTATAGGCCAAAGACACAAAAAAGTCGGCAGTATGGTTTGTTTTGAACAGTTGTCAGGAGAAAGCCTCTAATCTTTAAAAAGAACATGGCAGCACAACTTAGGTTTGCTAAGAAAACCTAATTAACTTAACGTATCTTGACTTGGCTAAAGTAGTAACAGTTATATATCAATTTAACCACAGGACCTGAGGAACTACCAGTACAGTGTGCCTGTAATCAACAGCCTGAGGATCCACATGGAAGTGGGGAACATCTATATTGACATACCCAAGTCCAAGTTTAATGAGGTATTACCCTAAATGTGTTTATGCTTTCACACCATTCCTTGGTTGTTGATTGTTAAGCTAAACAAGTTTGTCACTTGCAGATGCTGAAAGTGGTGAATTCTTCCAATGAGCATGTAATAAGTGTTGGGGCGTGCTTCAGTATTGATGCAGACTCGCACTTAATCTGTGTCCAGAATGAGGATGGAAGCTACCAAACACAAGCCAATAGCATTCAGGGAAAGACCAGAAGAGGTTAGATGGTTTTCCTATATGTAGGCTTGTCCTTTTCTAAAGTACCATTCTATACTTAACTTTTTAATTATTTTATATTTTTTAGTGACTGGAGCAAGCTTTGTTGTTTTTAATGGTGCTCTGAAGGCCTCTTCAGGATATATTGCCAAATCTAGTATTGTTGAAGGTACTGTGTCAATGACTGCTTAAGAAGCTAAGTTTCACAAGCTTTAAATAACACATGGCAAAGAATTAGGTAAATAAATCTAATGGCACGATTTGTGTTGTGTGACATTAGACGGCCCTGTTGCTTTTGGAATTTATATAAATGTCTCTAGCTATCAATATTTATTGAATAACTGTTTCTCTATCTGGGAATCCTTTAGATGGGTTAATGGTGCAAATCCCCCCAGAGACAATGGAGGCTCTGCGCCAGGCCCTACGTGATCAGACAGACTTTCAGATAACCTGTGGGAAAACTGAAACCGCGCCAGAGGACAGAGAAAACGTCAACATACGCTGGGTGGACTGGATGGCTCCCAGCAATACAGGGTAAAGCAAATGTTCTGCTAAATTTGAAGCAGATCAATACTAATTGAGAGCTTGTGGTAAATCCACTGCTTGTCTGATTTAATAGTTTGTCCAGTTCTACTAAGATGACTTTCATGAATGCTGAGTGCATTTAAAGGATGTACACAGGGTATAAAATTATTTAAAAGTCTAGTAGACTTCATTCAAGTTAAGACTTTTGAAGTTTTAATTTTGAGCTTAATTCACCGAAACATTTATAACCCAGCTTTTTTAAGAGTGGCATTCATTCTGGAGCAAAGAGTATGTACTCTTTGCTCCAGAATGATTGCCACTCTTAAAATACAGGTGGCAACTTAAAAGAAAAGCTTTGACCTGCCAAGAATTACCAAAACAGCTTTATTGCTCTTTGGTGTAGATTTAGAGAAACCTCTGAAACAGTACTACAGCGTCTAAAGAACTTTTTCTGCAGATATTCTTTACAGATAAACTTTGTTTAGCGTGTTTTTTGGTCTTATTTAACAAAGCTGTTTGCCACATGGCATTCATTATGTTGCAAACTAAAAAGGCATTAGCACAGGAGTTACACAATTTATATGCTTATCAAACCCTTCGGTGACTCCTGAATTCTTCCAACTTGTATAGAAATCACAGTATAGTTCATTTATGCAGGACAAGTGAAGCCAAAATATTCTAGAAAAGAAAAAAAAACAACATCCTCTCGAAATGCCATTGGGTTTCCCTTGTCTTTGTCAACTTCATGTGTGTTATATTTTCAGCCTCATCAGTCCCATAGACAGGAAGTCTCTAGAGGGTGTGACTAGTATCCATGTCCAGCAGGACTCCGCGTTTGAAATGGATGGGCGGGCTATCAAGTGTACTGAGGTGTGTCCCCATTAAATTTGATTCCTAATGAGGGGGAAAAAAGCCCAATGTGCTCTGCAGATTCTTTTACTTGGTCTTTTTCTCCACTTCAGGTTTTTTACCTCCCGAAGACCCCAGACTGCTCCTACTCTGCCATTCTTTCTTCCTGCTCTCAGTTCCAAAGGGAGATTTCCACTGCCGGCTGTGCAGCACTGTGTCCTCATCTTTCTGTCCTTATTGCAAATGGAATTAACCATCTTGCACTTCGAGTCTCTACTGACACTGACATGGTAACTGTTCAGTTAATAGACTGTAAAAATATGATTCATAACCTAAAGCAAGAAATTTGTACTATTGTAGTAGTGTGGCTTGCTCTGTCATTGCACTGCCTATTTTCGATTTTTTTCTTCTAGGTTGAATACCAAGCCGGTTCAGGTGGAAGCCTCCTGCCGCAGAAATACATGAATGAGTTGGATGGGGCTCTGATACCTGTTATTCATGGTGGAAGCTCCTGCGTCCCACATCAAGCCATGGACATGGAGTTGTTTTTTTATATCACGCAGACCCTTTGAGTTTGAGAGCAGCACCCTCTACTGACAGGAATATTGTCCTTTCTTTAAATTAATCACAAAGCTGGACAAACGCGGACAAATAACTGAGCAGACTTTTAACCCTAATGAGGTATGGGAATGAGTGAAACTTCTGTGAACTGGCTGTAATTGATATCCTGGCTCCTAAAAGTTCTTCAGAATGACATTGAAATTTGTCTATACGGGATGTATCTTGTTTTCTGGGTGCATAAATAGTATTTTCTATGAGATTAAAGAAAATGAGAGGCACTGCATTCTTTAATCAGAAGGATTTTCGAGACCGTAGCAGTATGATTTTCTTTTTATTTGATACATTCTTGGTGTTACTCTTAAAAGAAGTTTCATTTCATCTACTGTTCTGTTATGAAAAACCTTCATAATTTCTTTCAGTACAACATGTAGTTCTTTCTCATATTACACAGGGGTTATTGAGCTCTTACATTTTTTTCCAGAATTTGTACATGGATTCGTCTCTCATTTCTGTTGAACGTTTATTAAGCTTAAAGACTATTTTTGCAATAGTTAAACATGTAAAATAAAGACTATATTTTTGATAGGTCATTATGTTAGTTTTGCAGTCCCATTGCAAAAAGAGCAGATTTTGGACTTAAGTCCTACAAAGACTATTACTTTGTCATAATCATCTATTACACTTTGTTGAATAAAGCATTATCAATAATAATACAAATAATAATAAAATGCTGAAATGTAAAAATTGCATAATTTGCTTATTAGAAATTCTGATTAAAATGGAAAAAATTTTTCAGCATCAACTCCATATATGTACCTTAACACTACTAATCAATGTTTTAAATTAAATGTGCTATTATTTTTCAAAAAGGTTGTTTTACTACCAATTGTGTTTTAGTCAATATGTATTCGACTTGAGTCATATTAATTCAAGTGACAAAATTTATGTAGCCCTTACAGATCCTCTGGTCTGATCTTTTAAGACCTTGCTGACTTTGACACATTTATTTTATTTTATTTTATTTTTTTTGTCCTAGTGTCACAGTATTACAGTATATATTCCACTGTAAATAATTCCTTAAGCAAAAAGATTTTTGTTGTTACACCTTCTTGCCAGTAGATGAAGCAACTTGAAGTTGGCTCGTATGAACATTTTATATGAAAATTTTATTCTATAAGCAAATGTCCTGGTTGCACAGGAGACAAACTCTGACATGAAGTGAAATAATGCTGGACACTGCAGATTGATTTTGTTTGTGTGAGCAAACAGCAGTAAGCAGGCTGGGAAAAAGCTAATCATTCTGCTGACAAGCTGACCTTCACAGATAACAAGTATAAAAGGAGAACAAAACACTATAGTATATTTATAAACAAACCAATATTTTACACCTTAAAAGAAATTCACACTAGTGACAAGTGCCAATGTGTTTTTTATTTTCTGCCAATTTCTGTGGTGGCTTACAGTGAAAAGAGGATAATTTGCTTTTAAAGAATGCATCTGGCTAATTTATTAAGTAAAGAAACATGTTCTTAAAAACCAGCAAAAAATTGTCCATAAAAAATGTAATGCTAGCCATCAGCAGGTTCCAAAATACAGAATGTGCACTTTCATAGCATTAAAGAGCATATTCATTTCATAACCAAGAAGTGATTGAATGTTCTTATTAGATTCCAAGTAATGTGTATACTACAATTTCAGTTTGTGGTTTCTTTTGTGTTTGTTTGCTTTTGTTTTTGCCTGAAGATGATTGTGATTAGATGGTGTATAAATTCTACATAAAACCATATGAAACCATATAAAAAGCCTGCCAAATCAATGAATTCAATTGTGTGTATTTTATATATATATATATATATATATATATATATATATATATATATATATATATATATATATATATATATATATATTATAATAATAATATTTGTGTTTTGATTTTTGGTCGATTAATTGGGAAAGGTCTAGTTTTTTTCTATCGCCATGATATGGGTTTGTCAGCATCCAGCACACAATATACATGCAAGAATAATACTGTTTATGTGTAAATACAGATCAAGATGAAATGCGATGCATCTTATATAAAGTTCTGTTTATTTATAATCAGAGGTTAAGTCTGGGGTGGTTTAAATTATTTTCTCACCCTATATCATGTTTGTTGAATTGATAAATCAGAAATAAAGAGATTTATATTTTAGAAATTGGATTGGAAATTTAAAATGCTGTAAGTTTATCTGTTTGGTGATTTATCACATGTGCATGTATTTACATATTGTATATTATGTACTGGATACACAATATTGTAATATGTCCTAATTACTAAGTGCAGGTGTTTCAGACACACCCATTGCTAATAGGTTTATAAAATCAAACAAATCCACAGTAGCCATGCAAAGTCCAGGGACAAATACCCTAGAGAGAATGGTTTGGACTGAACGCTCTGTGACTTTTAATATGACACCTATATGGGATGCCATTTGTCCAGTTTTTGATATTTTTGCCCTGTTACACCTGCCCAGGACACATAAAATGTCTATTAAGCCTCAGGCACAAATCATTTAAACTTGTAGAGCAAGGGTTGCTAAATGCTGAATTTGGTAGCTTGTTAAAATACTTTGTCTGCTTAATTGGTCTCTTAAGTGATTTATCACATTTTACTATCTGGCAGTCTGATGGATGAATCTGGGTATTGTGATTCTACAAGAATGTTACCTACTAAAAAGTATGACTTGCTGGAGGAGGGATATTGGCCTAAAGCTGTTTTTTTTTTTTTTTTTCCCCCAGATTTGAGAACAGTGAAACATTTCCATCTGTTGAACATTCGGGCAGGGATGCAAGCTGTTTTCTGTTCTGGTTTCAATGCTCAATAGCTGAATTGTTTAGGACTGTTTAGCATTTAGATACAGGGCTTCGTCCAAATTGCAGCAGATCTTATTTTGTGCATTAAAGCACATTAAATTTGGTAGCTAATAATGGAACACGAGTACTAACCTCAATATAGAGGTCATCTCTGGGCTTTAATGAAAAAAAAAAAAAGACTTTTAATCTTGAAATTTCATGAAGGCTCGTCCTTTTCACATTTTGTTATATTGTCAAACATGAATAGAATCACCTTTTGGTATTGGTTAAAATATTCCACCTTTGCCAGTTTGGTAAATGGCAGCATACTGGGAATCCCCAGCTAAAACTTAGATTTAACTATTTCTGTTGCTGTTTCTACTGTGAATTGCAATGTATCACAATGACAGACTATGGAGTTGAACACTGGCAGAACAGACTATGATTGTCTGTTTTTAATGGTAGTATTAACTACATCTTGCTCACTATTTTTTTGCAGCAGATGGTAGAGTGGCTAAAATTGTCTTTTTCTTGGTCTACTTTAAGATGCACCTGGCAACATTTTCTTGTGGACAGATGGCCATTGGAAATGCATAAAACTGGTCAGAACGTTTCCAGGGGGTCCAAATGGTAAATGATGGTTCTACATGGAGATCAGGACATGCTAAGCAATTTATCTTTGTCAAACAACAAGCAGTATTTGCTTTGGGGACATGTGTTCATTTTTGCCAAAACATTTGGCAAGATAGCAAATGAATGACCCGTTAAGTTATCTACTTTTGCACTTGCCCAAGCCAGCCTGTGCACTTGAATCTAGGTCATGAGATTCTTAAACACTGGTTTGTGGTTTCAGGTCCCATGTTGGACACTGGAATGGGTTTGTGGTGGAGGTGTTTGGGGCAAAAAAGGCCTGCACATTTGTATTCTGACACAAAATCTGTTTTATGACAGCTTCCAGGTGACTAAACAGTTGTTTGGGGCTTAGTAAACTGTAGATGAATATTTTGTTATCTATTGACATATCAGGCCATTGAAAAAAGGAAGTGGTTGCATGAGCAAGGAGCACGTTCTTCCATTAAATGCATGCAACAACGTTGAAATCACTTTGGCTTATTTTCTTTGCGGTATGCAGAAGGGTTTTGGCGGCAAGGTTGGATTTTTAATGAGCATAATGTGACATTCTATTATGTCACAACCAAATGACAGTTAAAAATGTTTTATTTGAACTGAAGAATATATGTTGAATACAATGATAATGCATATAACAATGTTATGAACTACAAATAAAAACTATGTGAAACATGCAGAATAACTCAACATTAGAGCTATAAAAAAGTCCTATCTGCAGAGACATAAGCAGCCTATACAAACAAGAACATATTTGAGGATGGCAGAATTTGAATGCAAAATTATTTTCATCTTGACAGTAGCAAACACATGCACACACATAAACTGCTACAAATACTTCACTGTTTATTTTTTTATTTTTTTGCTTAATCAATAGCATTATGATTATGATTACAATTATGATTTTAGCAGATGAAGCTGCACTTTAAAGATTCCTAAAAGTTGACATACCCCACTTCCCATGTCTGGCTTACTGTCTAATTTTGCTAAATATTACAGATAAAAATTTGCACCCCTTGTGCTCCATGTAGGATTGAATAACTACTATTATAAGCCTTTGAGTAACAACACTTCAGCAAGATTATTTACATACACAAAAGATTTGTGCATAATTGTGTAGTCATCGTTTGCTTGTAGAATTTGTTGAAGCAATTTTGTATTTATTTTGTTATACAAAGCTATATCCTGGGTGTATACTTGAATTTGGTAGTGGTATATTGATCAATACTTTCCTTCTTACTTAATTGATCAATACAGATAAACATTACTTTATTAGGCAATTTTTAAGAAATGTATTTATTACATACATTTGACAGCTAAAAGTATATAGACGAGGATGTTCATGAATTTTCAAAACGAAAAACATTAAATGCCATATCTTACTTATATTAAAGTATATTAAATGTGTGGTGGATTCGAACCTTCAGAGAATTACCCTCTCTTAGTTACCCTTACTTAACCCTTGTTTAACTTTAGGGTGTTTTCATAAATGTAGTCTATTCCCCCAACACAATGCATTTTCAACAATTAACTACACATTCCCTTAAAGTCACCTAACTGTTTGATTTGTTCAGGCTGCATGGAGTGCCTCCTCATCAGCATTCTTCTGGTCTTGAGATCCTTTGGAAAGCCAGCAGGAGCTGAGGGAAGATACTGCTTTATCCCTGTCACTACACCACATGTTTGCTTCTTGCTGGAGCAGATTGGACTAGATTGGCTTTCGCAAGTAATATGGGGAATTGAGGCTTGATGATTTAGTGGTGGTAGAAAACCTGGTCGAGGGTTAAATGGTAAATCTGTGAGAAGAGCCCCTGATCCTCTCCTTGCAAGGTTGGTTGGGTGCCTCTTGTGTATATTTCCTAGTAAAGTGTTCTCTGTGGGTTCTTGTGAGCTAATCAAAGTGGATGACCGTGAAGTCAGTAGCCGCCTTTCACCAAACTGTTTTTTACTTTCTGCTGGGGATTTGTCTGACACAGAAAGTTGTGAATCAGAGCTGTAATGATCAATTCCAAGCTTTCGCCGCTGGATAATGTTGATGAGACTGGACACTGCCAGAGTAGGGAGAAACCTTTCTGAGTCATTTTCTGATGTTAACAATTCACTGCTTTTGGAATGAAGATCTGGGTGGGAGAGAGAGTACTGTGAAGATAAACCATTAAACAACATGTTGTGAGACAATGCTCCCGCTGGTCTTAAGTTTCCACAATCGCTTGTGTTGTTTTCTTGACACTGAGACTGGCTCAAGTTAGTTGCTTCTTTTTGATCAATGCTGACCTGAGGGTCAAAAGCCAGTCGTCTTAAAGCAAGCTCTTCCTCAGTTGTTATGTCAGGCAGTTCTTCCACTTGAAAGTTACCTTTGCCTTCTTGTTTTAATAAAAAGGATTGGGGAATCGTCAACCATGGTTCTGAGTGAAGTCTCTGCAGATGGTGGACCTTGTTTAGTCTTCTGTTTACCAAAGGTTTCTGTTGAGAGGGTAGGGTTGTCTGAGAGTTGGTCATGGTTTCCAGATCCTGGAAAGAGAACATTTGCTCTGAGAGGCTGGTGGAAAGTGTCTCCTGAGGCGATGTACTGAGGTGAATTTCAGAAGGAGACGCACAAGGTGTTAAGGAGGAAGGGAGCTTAGCCCACTGGTCTAATTCTGACAATGAAGGGACTTTAAGACACTGTTTGACTATCTGCCTTCCACATACTAGTCTATCTGTGGTGATGATGATGACCTCTTTACCTTTGGCCTTGAAAGCCTCTATTAGCAGCTTCAATGTTTCTTCATTACCTAAATTTATGGCATGTATCAGAGCAGAGGAGCCTATATGGTCCTCCAGGCAAGGGTCAGCTCCATTAGCAAGGAGTATGGACACCACTTCAGGTCCTGCTCGCTCTAGACAGGCATGTATTAAAGCAGTCTTACCACTTTTGTCCTGTATGTTTGGATCAGCACCACTCTCCAATAGATATCCCACCATCTTTGCCTTTGGAACCCCCTGGGCGTCAGAGTATCTGCTTTTACATGCAATCATGAGCGGTGTCTCCCCCTGCTCATTGCTCTCATTGATGTAAGCCCCACCCTCTAGGAGGAGGCGTGTTAGGCGGAGACGGCCCAGATAGACTGCTTTAAGCAGAGAGTTGCTGTCTGTGTGAACACTCTGCATCCCATTCATCCTTGCTTCTTTTGTTGTATTTCACACCTGTTAGCAAAACCTGTTAAAAGATAGACAGTTTTTACAAAATAAATATAATTGTTTTTACCAAATCAAACTGAAAAGAGTCCAGTGGCCTGGTGTCCAGGCCACAGGGCCAGGGCATTCTCAGATTCAGGTTACCCTGACCATAATACAGCAGCTAAGTAAGATGAATGAATTTAATTAATGAACGTTGGATCACAGCTGATAAAATTTGTATGTATTACATGTTCACTAATATACTGGATATATTTGCTCCACTCATTTACACCACCTGAGCTTGTTGTTTGTATAGAATGGGATATGTATGGAAAGGGAAATATTTGTCTTTTGACATGACATTGTCCAGTTTACCACACTACATAGGCTACAAGTTTGTCTATTTTTTTTTTTGTGATTTAAGAAGGAGAATAAGTACACTACATGGTCAAAGATAAGTGAACACTTGACCATCCACTGATGCCTTCCACAATGTCTTTGTATTCTGTGGCATAAAAACAAAATTTACTTTACAGGAACTAATTGGCTATAACATGTCCCAGCATGACAATCTCACAAATCTCACGAAGCAAAATTGAGAACTTAAGTGTCTTACTTAAAGCCCTGACCACAACCTCATTAAAAAACTATTGGAAAACCTGTACTTTTGAATTGAAGTCTATACATCTGACATCACAAATTCCAACAGCCAAATTCCGAAATCTGGTGGAAAGCCTTTGCAGAAGAGTGGAGGTTAGCACAAATGGAAATTATTAGTCAGATGTCAAAATACATTTTACAATATAATATACCCTATATTGTAGTTGTTTTTCATATTAATTATAGAAATAAAAAATGACCTGAGCAAATGTAATTTCTGACTGATAATATACATAAATTTTATGACATAGTATGAAAATGCACTAAATTCTAATGATTTTTTAGGTCAGTGTTATTAAACAGAAACATGGCAAACCTAGATTTACTTATCAATGTTTTTCTGCAGTCAGTTGTCCCCCAGCAGTCTGTTAATTCAATAGGCTTAGGCAGAAACCTTGAGGCCAGAATGCATCTATTCATTTGAATGCCTATTGTGCTTGCTGGACAAATACTTTCTCAGTTCTGAGTACAATTCTTGCATAACATCATGTCTAATATCAGAACATTATTTTGTAAAACATGTCTAAACACTTGTCATAAAGAAATCTTTGATCAACTTTGTCAAGTCTAAACCATAGCTATGTTGCAGAATTAATAATTTAGTAAAATTCAGTGAGTGTTCTACAAAATAGGTTTTTTCAGAAAATGTGTTTAGGCATTATTACACAATTAGGAATTTGAATACATGCAAATAGAGGAGAAGAATATAAAGAGCATGATTTGCAAATGTATGAAAGGCTTTTCATTTGTATACTTGTGCAACTTGGTTCACTGGTATATTTTGGTGTATTTCAATACAATGACTAAAATGTAGAATAATGTACTTTAAATTAATTCTTTCTAAGTTGATATTGGAATTAAATCATTATAATATTTTTTTTTATAAAGCTAGCCTGGCTTTACTATTTTCTATGCTTTATTCACCAATATTTTAAATAATTTCATTACAATTTACTTTTAATGATCTCCTCCTGGCTTCAGGTTAAAAATTTATATAATAAGGCCCTTTCATTTTTAATATAATCATTATTATATTAATTTACAATTCAGTCACCTGAGATACATGCAGATCTAGAATAATATCATATACCTTGTCACTAAATCTTTTTTGTTTATGTATTATTCCCTAGGTCAACATATAAAAATGAGAGCCATGTTCATGGACAAACAAAAGTGTATGCATGGAAATACTGGTGCAATTAAAAAATAAATTCTAAAAAACAAACTTTTTTATTTATTTTTTTAATGTTTGTTAGATAAAACAATCAGTATATGAGATGTGGGAAGTGTATAGCCACTGATAGCATCACACTAGCTTATTGGTGAAATGCAGTGGGAAAGGAGGCAGCATGACAGCTATAGAAAAGTGTTGCTGTTAGGAGTGAGCTTACAGTTACCATGGAGCACATGTGCATTGCATGAGTGTGGCTACAAATTGTGCCTCTGTCAGCAATGTTCTGCTGTGCTCCAAGAGGGAAGGCTTTGTTTGCTGGCTTCATTCTTGTGAGAAGTCTGAGAATCACATAAGCAACTGTCTCATAATAAAAGACTCAAGTGGCCTTGTGCAACCCTCCCTAATAGAAACAAATTTTCGTGGTAGAGCATACTGAGAACATACACATATACAGGGTCTTGGCAGCAGCACTCCACAAGCAAGACTGTATTTGGTATGCGTAATGTATTAAAAGGCATATTCATTTTGCACTTGATGTTCTAAAGAGGTCGTCGGAGTGTTTCTATTCTGATCAAGGTACAGCTTTTCAAAATGCTCTCTCTGTCTCTGCCTCAGTCTCGCCCTCTCTCTCAACATGCTCAGCTAACAGAAAGGGTTATCGGACGAATAACACAGCTTTTGAATACTGTTTATAATATTCTAATAAAGGAAAGTGTGAGAAATATATTCTGATAGAAAATTTTAACCAAATTAAAAAATCCATGCAGTTACAGCAGCACTCACCCTAAAATCTTGTGAAGAAATGTCACAGTGTTGATGCTCTATTAGCTGTGTTAATGCCAGTTGGCCAGGCTAGTTGTCTGACTGTCGAGTTAATGCAAGAGTGGGTGCGTAGATCACATGTGTGACGTTGGTCAGAACTGAGTGACAATGTGGAGATTACTCACACTCACAAGAGAGCTGCTTGGGAGGGAGAGATGAAAAGGAACAGAGAAATGACAAGGATGCACAATGTTCTGGTTTCACCGGACTATTAATATATCTTTCTTTCAAAGGATAATTGTGAACTATTATGTTTTATCTTTAAATACATTTGATAAAATAATATATTTATTAGCAAAAAAAAAAAAAGGAAAATACTGATCTGTAATGTAATGCGAGATTAGACTGGATTAGACTAAAACATTTTCCTCTGTTGTAGTCTGAGTAGTGGTCATAAATGTGTGTTCTTAATCATTTTCTGGGTCTAAGGATACAATGTGTATTAGTGACTGAATTGCTGCGAGATCTAATCTCAGGAGTACCAGAGAGAAGAAAAGCCCCTGCCAAGTCCTTCAACAAGACACTTAACCCTCAGCTGAATACAGTAGTTTTGTACATTTAACCATCTGTCAAATTAGAGATCCTTTCAAATATTTAAATGTTCAGTCAAACAGATGATAGTGATGATAATAGAATCAAGTGTATGCTTTGTGCATGCATTAAATAACAACACACTAGTTTGTTCTCTCTTTATTGGTTGCTCTCTTTAAAATGTATTTGCTCTTATTAACTGCCAAAAATGAAGGAATGCTTAACATTTCTTCAGCCTGATGGTAAGGTAAGCTGTAGCATTGATGAACTTTGCAATGCCATCACTATGACAACCACCCATATCAATTCTGTTTTTTATTGTACGTTGTGCACAAAGAACCAATGGATTATTCAAGACACAGTTCGTTGCATTCTAGCAATGTTTGATTTTAAGAACACTTTTAATTTAAGCAGCTCCACTGACACAAACATTATAACATGGAAACATTGTGTTATAATAAGCTAAAATGCATTCATTCCAATGAATAACATTCAAACAATATTGATAACATAAGTTTATTATGCTCCAGCCATATTAAACATTCAATCTAAAAGGACACACCTGTGCAACTAGAAAGACCTGTCAGTGACTGTATTTCTGATTGCTCAAAAAATGGGTGGGTTAAAAAAAAGTGTACCATGTAACACATGCTGTTAAAAACAACTAAATGTAAATTTTTTTTTTTTACTAAATGTAAAAATGTAAAAAACCTGGAATTCTTATATGTGTATTATATGTATTTTTTTATCTCAAGCTGGATCGCTTTAGTGTATAGCAGAAACTATAGACTTGGCCTTGTTGTTGCAATATTTTTGAAGGGGTTTTGTTGGTTAATATATTCTTAAGATATTTTTTATAAATATATTAAGGAAAACATACAGATTTACAGATTTACAGCTGTCACTAACAGTTTCAACAGAAAACCCTTCATTAAGACTTCTTAATTTTAAGGCTTTTTGTTAGTGGGTGGTTATATCAATGTACAAATGTCTATTTCTTTCACAAAAACTTTAAAATTAGGTTTGTTGTTTGTGTATTTATAAATATAGTATATTTAATATTGGATATAAAATATATTATATCAATATACTTTTTTTCAAATGTATTAACTTGCTTACTGACATTGTATAAAGTGGCACTGACACCTGCATAGTATAGAGTGGGTGGCATCATTGCTGCACAATGTAAAATTGCTCAATTTAGCAATGACAGCTTTCCTCTCTTTTTGCTGAACAAAATAGAGGTAGATACAGGGTCGATTAACAAGCACTATAAAGCACAATGTAAAAAGGGTTCATGCACAGTAATAGTGATTATGCTTGATTCAATCTGGGCAGGGGACATAGATTAGGTAGCAGCATTGAGTTGACCAGTGCTCAGATTGATGTTTGCTGCTGAGGTATATTGATGCTTCTCTCAATGGTTTCAAAGAAGTTTATAGTTCTGTCCAATAAAAAACACTAATCAATCACAACATTTTATTTGACCAGTAATGAGGATGTTACATATAATGTTGTCATGAAGAACTATTATGGACTCAAGCAGAATAAAAATGTCTCAAAGCAGAAAAAATAAAAGACACAATGTTCAAACATTGTAATCCTTTTTTTATTATCACACTGACTGCATGGTCTCTGTCAGTCCTTTAGAGAAGGATACATCAGAGAACCAGCATAGCAAGTCAGTGATGAATAGTGAATACTGAATACTGATAGCAGAATGCTGCTCATAGCAAATGGCAAGCATAGCAAGTGACAAGCTTAGTCACAGCAGCAAGCATCCTCAAATGCAGATTATATCACAGTAATTCCTTTGGAAATATATCATTTGACGGTTTACAATTTGTCACCTGAATGGTGACCTGGACGTGATGCCAGTACATCACAGGGCACCATTTACCTATATATTCACACCATAATTCAGGTCACTTTGTTATATCCACTCAACATCCTACAGGTAGGAGCAACCAGAAAACCTTAATTAAAACCCACCTAGAACAAGGAGTAATATAAACAAACTTTAAAGCAGTTAAGTTCCTCCAAAAACAGTTCTGACCCATTGAGGCAAGACTCCACAAAATTTTAGAAGGTGTGCTGTGGTATCAGGTATCCATATATTAGCAGCATAACCTTTAAGTCTTGTAAACTGAGAGGCAGGGCCTCCAGAGATCGACCTTGTTTTTCAACACATGCTCATATGCTCAATCAGATTGAGATATGGATACTTGGAAGCCAAGTCTACACCTTAAACTTATGTTCTTATGCCATATTTCCCACTTTCAACAAATCAACTTGGACAACTGACTGCTCACTTACTGCCTCATATATTTCACCCATTGACAAATGTTACTTTAGTGTTATCCACTTCACAAGCTAGTAGTTTTGTGTTATAGTAAATTAGTGTATAATGTAATTTTGCTGATTTTATGCTGTCTGTGAGTATCACTGTCCTAGTTGTTTATTAACCTACAGGATTGTTAAATTACAAGGAACAATTTCAGAAATTGAATTGAATATTCACTGAAGGTTCCCTGGTGGTCTAGTGGTTAGGATGCGGCGCTTTCACCGCTGCGGCCCGGGTTCGATCCCCAGTCAGGGAACCGACCCCAGCCATTAGGGTTGCACAAGCCTTAGTGCCAGTCCCAAGCCCGGATAAATGGGGAGGGTTGTGTTAGGAAGGGCATCCAGCGTAAAAACGTGCCAAATCAAACATGCGGATGGTCCGCTGTGGCGACCCCTAATAGGAGAAGCCGAAAGAAAGAATTTAATTCACTGATCGCTTCAATATTTGCATGAGCTGCCATAAGATGGCACTGTATAAACAGCTTTCTGATCAAATATGATTTTTAAATTCATTTAAAATGGAATTTAAAAAAAATCATACAAAACTGTTTCCTGAGATACATTTTGTAAAATATTAGTTCACTGGGAGAAAATTTTAAAGCAAATATTATATGATGGTTAGAAATTCAGATTCAGTAGTCATTTGGTAAAACCTTTATAAAAACAATTGACAAAACGCTCAAATTATGGTAAAAAATATTTACATTTACATTTGTGCAAAAAAAGTGTACAACAGTGCTTTAAATCTCTAGTAATGAATAAATCTACACTGGTACGCCAGATTACTAACTTAATATAAATATAACCCTAGAATTCTACAAACTTGGAAAGTGCTAATTCAAGTGTTTCAGGAAGAGGTAGGTCTTCAGTCATCGGACTGGTAGGTCTTTACGGACATCTAGGGGAAGTTCATTCCACCACCTTGGTGCCAGAACAGAGAAGCGCCTTGAAGCGTACTTACCTCTCATTCTGAGAGAAGGTGGTACCAGTCGAGCAGTGCTGGAGGATCTCAGACATCTCAGTCACGGTGTTGGACAAGAAGTCTTCTTGGGTTTTGTAATCAAGGGGCAAAGGAGGTCCATGGTTAAGGAAAGAGATGAGAGGAAGGAGTCAGTAGCA
The DNA here is from genome assembly GCF_946808225.1 of Silurus aristotelis. Lineage (NCBI taxonomy): Eukaryota > Metazoa > Chordata > Actinopteri > Siluriformes > Siluridae > Silurus > Silurus aristotelis. The sequence continues at coordinate 12,352,814 of NC_139591.1, forward strand.
ACGTCCAAGGGTAGAGAGGAAAAGGAGTCAGGGTCAGGAAGAGATGAAAGAGTACAGGAAACTACAGAAGAGGGAGATATGGAGTGAAGGTTAGGACGGATAAGAGAGGCATGTAAATTATTTTTAGGTTGAATAGGAAGAGTGATTGAAAAGGAAACCAGGTGATGATCAGAGATTGAAAGTGGAGTGGCAGTCATGTCTGTAGCTGGAGTAGGGCAGGTGAAAACCAGGTCCAGGACATTTCCTCCCTTGTGTGTTGGAGGGCAGCTGTTAAATGCCAAGGAGAAGGTATTCAGAGAAGGCAAGAGGCAGGATGACTGAAGTTTGTCAGATGGGAGGTTGAAGTCACCAAGAACTGTCAGAGGGGTGCTGTCCGAGGGGAAAGTACTGAGGAGTGTGTCCATCTCTTCTAGAAGTCTCCAAGGGGACCAGGAGGGCGGTAGATGACAATGATGAAAATATTGATTGGAGAGGTAACTGAAACTGCATGGAATTCAAATGAAGACATGGTTAGATGAGACAAAGGGAGAGGTGTGAAACACCATCTCCGTGATAAAAGTAGACCTGTACCACCACCTCTACCGGTTTCTCTTGGTGAGTGAGAGAAAGCATAGGCAGAAGACAGAGCAGCTGGTGTAGCAGTGTTCTGTGGGGATATCCAGGTCTTAGTAAGTGCCAGAAAGTCGAAGGTGTAGTGGGAAGCCAAGCTTGTGATAAAGTCAGCTTTCCTTACAGCAGACTGGCAATTTAGGAGCCCACCTACCACCACTGTTTGAGATTGAGACAACAGGGGAGGGTAGATAAGGTTACTGGCAATGTGACATCTGTTCTGTGGATGGAAACATCTGTGTCTGTATGAGATGACTACAGAAATGGGTTTGAGGCACATGACTGATCTCCCAATTTTAGATCAATGTGTTTTTTAAAAGAGAAAAGGTACAATAAGAAATTCTAAATAAACACTAAGCGTTAATGGCTTTAGGGGGGCTACCTACTTGTGGGGCTAACTACCACCGCTACAGACTGTAGTAGAGCACCTTCAATATAAGTGAGCAAGCCCTGCCCACAATTCATACCTCAAGTGAGACTGAAACTACCCTTGATTAATCACCTGACCAAACTAATAAGCACAGACCAACACTCTAGAATCTACAATCTATAGTTAAATAGATATACAAAGTTAGAATCCTACCTTACCAGAAGAGAGTAGATTCAAGATAGAGCTAAAGCACAAATATCTTAATGTTATGTAGTCTTTCAGAAAGATTTTTTCCATCACCAACAACGGACACAGGACTAGGATTATGCATATTAGTGCATTTTCAAAATACTGCAAAATGTTACACTAATTGTCTATTAACACTTATCCTGCTGTGGCCCTTGTCACCGAATGGGCCTGCCTAACTGATCCCAATGCTTTACTGTTCCTTGGTTCAATCTGCAGTTGTAACTCACTTCTTGTAAATATAAATAAAATTGCATGGATTTTTCACAGACTTGGATTTCCCACAAACAGTTTCAGAAACACTTGTATTCATCCCAGGAGGTCTGTTAATAATATGATCAAATGTTTAAGTATCCTTTTTCATACACATGTAATGATTTTATCCCCACTATCTGACTAGGATAAGTTTGTGTTTAATTCTGGATCCTTACAAGGGATCTAGAGCTACACCTAGATTTCTGTTACGCTGCTTTGTTGTTAAATGTTTAGTAAGAAAGTGTAAGTTTGTCCCTTAAGAGCGAGTCGGCGGTGACTGCGGCAAGGAAAAACTCAATGAGATGGCATAAGGAAGAAGCCTTAAGAGGAACCAGACTCAATCGGGAACCCATCCTCATCTGGGTGGCACCGAATGTCATTTCATTACAGCTGAACAATGTTGAGGTGTGCAGTAATGATCAAATGCAAACTACAGTCCTGATTCAGTGTAGCAGATTGTTGACATTAACAGATCCATCCTAAAAGCTCCTGTCTTACTACGTATTTATATGGATCCTCAGGTCATTGTTGAGAAACCATCCCAAGCTAGATAAACAGTTATATAGTCATAATAAAATAATAATATAAAATGGGTGATGCTGAAGAAGTGTGTGAATTGAAATTAGTAAGAGTGTGTTTGAGTTCAGATTTTTAGCAGCTTAGTAACACACAACTGAGAGAGTGTGTGTGTCTGTGTGAGTTTCAGTAACGGTTCAGTTCTGTGTGTTGAGGAGCCTGACTGCTTGAGGTAAAAAACAGCTGGAAAAAAACTGTTGCACAGTCTGGATTTGAAGCCAAAATGCTTTGGAACCGCTTCCCTGATGGTAAGAGAGTGAATAGTGTGTGAGGGGTGTGAGGGGTATTCCACAATGCTGTTGGCCTTGCGGATGCAGTGTGTGGTGTAAATGTCCGTGATAGAGAGGAGAAAGACTCCGATGCTGTACTCACAATCCTCTAGAGGGTCTTGTGATCCAAGACGGTGCAGTTACCAAACCAGGTGATTCAGCTGCTTAATGGTACCTCTGTAGAACATGGTCAGGATGGAGGAGGGAGATGGACTTTCCTCAGCCTACTCAGGAAGTAGAGATGCTGTTAGCTTTCTTATTGATGAACGCCAAGGAATTTGATGCTCTTTAAAAAAAAAAAAAAAGTTTTACTATATATAAATTTTTAATTAAAGCAAATGCTATTGTTACTATTTCGCTGTATATTCCACTTACAAATTATATTTATTCATTATATTTTGGCATGCTTAATGTACTGAATGTAAACTTTCTACTTATTATTTTCACTTGTAAAGAGTTCTTTATGTAGTAACACTGGGGCATCAAGTGAAGTGATAATCTGCTGAGCAGTGATCTATTAGCAACTTTAACTGTGAACTCTATTCCAACAATTTCAAAACAACTTAACATTTATGTGAGTTCTAAAACATTCTACACAGCTGTGGCCAAATGTTTTGAGAATGACACAAATACAAATTTTCACAAAGTCTGCTGCCTCAGTTTTTCATTCATTCATTCATTTTCTCCCGCTTATCCGTAATTCGGGTCGCGGGGGCAGCAGTCTAAGCAGGCCCCCGCCTTCGACTGCTGCCCAATCCTCACAGCACCGTCCCTTACGGTCCCTCCTGCAAGTGGTGAGCCCACGGGAAGGCGGCCCCACGTCACTCCGACGTCACGGACCTTGATATTTCCCTCGTAAGGGAGCCTCATTTTTTATGATTTTAATTTGCATATACTCCAGAATGTAATGAAAGGTGATCAGATAATTTGCAATTAATTGCAAATTTCCTCTTTGGCTTGAAAATGAACTTAAAAAAATTTCCACTGCATTTCATCCCTGCCACAAAAGGACCAGCTGACATAATGTCAGCAATTCTCTCATTAACACAGATGAGAGTGTTGACGAGGACAAGGCTGGAGATCACACTGTCGTGCTAATTGAGTTAGAATAACAGAATGGAAGCTTTGAAAGGAGGGTGGTGCTTGAAATCATTGTTCTTCCTCTGTTAACCATGGTTACCTGCAAGGAAACATCATTGCTTTGATCAAAAAAGGATTCGCAGGCAAGGATATTGCTGCTAGTAAGATTGCACCTAAATCACCCATTTATCAGATCATCAAGAACTTCAAGAAGAGAGGTTCAATTGTTGTGAAGAAGGCTTCAGGCTGCCGAAAAAAGTCCAGCAAGCACGAAGACTGTCAGGATCTGGACATTCTGGGACTGTTTGTGTTTTGGCCACCAGATGCCGCTACTGATCCTCTAGTATCTACTTCCTATTCCCTACTCCCTATCCCCTAAGCCCCTAACTGTTTAATGTGTTCCACCTGCTCCTCGTTTGTTGTTTGTATTTAAGTTACCTATTCGCGTTTGTTCTTGTTGGTTCTTTGTGTTGTTGGTTCATTTTTTTGCCGTTTGTTTCGTCGTTTACTGTTTTGTGATGTGGTGGGCTGCCATCTTTAAGGATATAGCATAAACTTAATGTAATTACAAATACTTGTAATTAATAATTATATTTTTATTATATTAATTATTTTTTGTCTAATGTTCCTATGGTATACTGACTTATAATTACTAATTATATTATATTATTATAATTACGTCAGTATACCATAGTAACATTTGCCAAAAAGATAAAAAAAAAAAAAAAAAAAACAGCAGACTTTATCACTCTCAAAACTTTTGGCCACACCTGTAATTGCCCCCTGTCAGTTCACACAAAACAACACATTCTAATTCCCAACAAATACAGAGGTTGACAAACATGGTTGCCCTGTGCTCACTCCCTGATCTTCTAATCTACACACACACATATGAGACCCTATAAAAATACCTTAAATCGTAAGCATTTCATAAAGTATAAACCAAGCCCGAATAAATGGGGTGGGTTGCGTTAGAAAGGGCATCCAGCGTAAAACGTGCCAAATCAAACATGCGGATCACAAATCAGAATTTCATACTGGATCGGTCGAGGCCTCGGTTACCAACGACCACCACAGGTATTGTTAGCCAACAGAGTACTGGTGGAAATTGCGCTACTGTTGGCCAAAGGAGGAGAAGGAGAGGAGGGAAAGGAGAAGTGGAGGAGAGTGAAGGTTAGGGTTGGTAGACATGTGTGTTCAGAAGACCAAGTGGAAAGGAAGTAAGGTCAGGAACATTGGAGGTGGCTTTAAACTGTTCTATCATGTTGTGGATGGAAAGAGAAATGGTGTAGGGGTGATTCTGAAGGAAGAGTACAGTAAGAGTGTAGTGGAGGTGCAGAGAGTTTCTAATAGGGTGATGAATGTGAAGCTGGAAGTTGAAGGGGTGATGGTAAATGTCATCAGTGCCTATGCTCCACAAGTGGGTTGTGAGATGGAGGAGAAGAAAAAATTCTGTAGTGAGTTAGATGAAGTGGTAGAAGGTGTACCTAGGAAAGAACGATTGGTGATTGGGGCAGACTTTAATTGGCATGAAGGTGAAGGAAACAGAGGTGATGAGGAGGTGATGGTTAGGTATGGTCTTAAAGAGAGGAAAGTGGAAGGGCAGATGGTGGTAGATTTTGCTAAAAGGATGTAAAAGGCAGTGGTAAATATTTAATTTAAAAAGAAGGAGGAGCATAGACTGTCATATAAGAGTTTATGAAGGTGCACACAGGTGGACTATGTTCTATGCAGGAGATGCAACTGAAGGAGATTGGAGACTGCAAGGTGTTGGCAGGGGACAGTGTAGCTAGACAGCTTCGGATGGTGGTCTGTAGGATGGTTTTGGAGGTGAAGAAGAAGAGGAGAAGAGTGAAGACTAAAAGAAGAATAAGATGGTGGAAACTGAAGGAGGAAGACTGTAGTGTTCAGGAGTTTCAGGAAAGAGGTCAGACAGGGGCTCGGTGGTTGTGAAGAGGTGCTGGATGATTAGGCAACTACTGCAGAAGTGATAAGGGAGACAGCTAGAAAGGTATTTGGTGTGACATCTGGAAATAGAAAGGAGGACAAAGAGACTTGGTGGTGGAATGAGAAAGTGCAGGAGAGCATAAGGAGAAAGAGGTTGGCAAAACAGAATTAGGATCAATAGAGTGATGTGAAAAGAAGGCAGGAGTATAAGGAGATGCGGCAGCAGGTAAATAGAGATGTGGTGAAAGCCAAGGAAAAGGCATATGAGGAGCTTTATGAGAGGTTGGACACTAAGGAGGGAGAAAAAGATTTGTACTGATTGGCCAGGCAGAGAGACCGAGCAGGGAAGAATGTGCTACAAGTTAGAGCAATAAAGGATAGAGATGGAAATGTGTTGACTAGTAAGATTGTTTAACAGGATTTTGGAAGGTGAGAGGATGCCTGAGGAATGGAGAAGGAGTGTGCTGGTACTGATCTTTAAAAACAAGGGAGATGTGCAGACCTGCAGTAACTACAGGGGAACTAGAGGTGACCATCTGGGAGCAACAGAAGAGGACCACAGACGCATTATTTGCTTTGAGAATGTTGATGGAGAAGTATAGAGAAGGTCAAAAGGAGTTGCATTGTGTGTTTGTGGGAAAGCTTACGACAGGGTGCTGATAGAGGAATTGTGGTACTGTATGAGAAAGTCAGGTGTGTCAGAGAAGTATGTGAGGGTGGTCCAGGACATTTAGGAGGGCAGTGTAACAGCAGTAAAGTGTGCAGTAGGAACGACTGGTTCAAGTTGAAGGTTGGACTGCATCAAGGATCGGCTCTGAGCCCTTTCCTGTTTGCAGTGGTGATGGACAGGTTGACAGTCGAGGTCAGACAGGAGTCATCATAGACTATGATGTTTGCGGATAATATTGTTATTTGTGGTGAGAGTAGGGAGCAGGTTGAGAAGAGCCTGGAGAGGTGGAGGTACACGCTGGAGAGAAGGGTAATGAAAGTCAGTAGGAGTAAGACAGAGTACATGTGTGTGAATGAGAGGGAAGGCAGTGGAGTGGTGCGGTTGCAGGGAAAAGGTGGAGAAGGTGGAGGAGTTCAGGTACCTGGGGTCAACAGTGCAAAGTAATGGAGAGTGTGTTAGAGAAGTAAAGAAAAGAGTGCATGCATGGAGTGGATGGAGAAGAGTGGCAGGAGAGATTTTTGATAGAAGAGTGTCTGCAAGAGTAAAAGGGAAAGTTTATAGGTCTGTGGTGAGACCTGCAATGTTGTATGGTTTAGTAACAATGGCATTGAGTAAAAGACAGGAGGTGGAGCTGCAGGTAGCAGAGCTGAAGATGTTGAGGTTTTCGTTGGGAGTGACGAGTTTGGACAGGATTAGAAATGAATTCATTATTATTACATAACCCTGTCATTTTGCATTAGTAAGAAATGCAGTTCCAAATCTAAAATATATTTTTTCTATTATGTAAACCACCCTGCAATATTTTATCCTTATTTGGGGGATAATACAATATAATATTCATAGTGTAGATCCTGAACTAGGTTTACCATCTGTATTGAGTTTCACATACTTCTCCATGTTTATGTGGATTTCTTCTGGGATCTCTAGTTTTTCATCCCACTTTCCAGGTAGGCGCAAATAAATGTTGGTCTGGCCAAGGCTTAAATTCCCTGTTTGCAGGATATACCGTGAATCTGACCAGTATAAAATAATCACAAAAAATGTAATCCACCAGAAATTTCAATTGTTGATAGTCATCATCCCGGTGACATATTTATAACTATTATTTCCTTGTTTACTAAGCTGGTTAGAGTGGTTATAGTGGATAAACGTAAATCTTAGGAACAAAATAATTGAAATGACCACTAGAGGGAACTCTTCTTTTACTACTACTACTACTACTACTACTACTACTACTACTACTACTACTGATAATAATAATAATAATAATAATAATAATAATAATAATAATAATAATAATTATAATAATAATAATTATTATTATTATTATAACAATTATAATAATTTTTAATATATAAACTTTTTAAGGTGCAAAATGGGAAACTTTTTAGTTATTAAGTTACTATTATTATATTATTATTAGGCAAATCGGCTAAACACAAATACAAAAATAGAGAATATTCTCCTGTGTGCTGCGTCCCATCATTAATAAAAGAATGTGTTTCACTAAATATGAGTCAGTAAATTCACAATTCAGGAATTGATTTCTTTAGATTACGCGTCGATTTTAAATGATTTGAGCCTTTGGCGTTCCACAATAAAGCACCTCAGTGTCTCTAGAGGATCCAGTTGCGCACCATCAGCACACTGTAGAGGAAACAGGGCTGTGTCTCTTTAAATTGATATTAAAGCCGATTAGGGTCGCTTCTGTTTTTTGGCGTCTGTTCACTCAATCGTGTTTTCTCTTCCTTTCTTTATTTACTTTGCCATTGTGCATACAAGACCACCAAGCGTTTTCCCTAAGCGGCACAGGAGATTTACTCTTCTGCTTGTGTTTGCATTTCTCACGGATTGAACATTTCTGGATTTTTATTCTTTTCTTTAGGTTTCTGCTTGTCTCACTTTTTTTTTTTTTTTGCCTTTGATGTGTCTCTGATGATCAAGCGCTCATGAAAAGTGGTGTGAGACGTCCAGGTGGAAAATGCAGAAAAGTGTGCGCTACAATGAGGGGCACGCACTTTATCTCTCTGTGATCGCCAGGAAAGAGGGAACCAAAAGAGGCTACTTAAACAAGAAAACGACTGAGAACAGTCGCTGGAACGAGAAATACTTTGCTTTGCACCAAAACATCTTGTTTTACTTTGAGAATGAGCAGAGCACCAGGCCTACAGGGATTTACTTACTGGAAGGAAGCACCTGCGAGCGCGTCTCTGCTCCCAAAGTATCTTCAATCAGCCGAGACAATTCAGATAAACAACAGGTTATTATTATTATTATTATTATTATTATTATTATTATTATTATTATTATTATTATTATTATTATTATTATTATAGAGTAGTAGTGGTGGTGATGTTTTATTTAATGTTTGTGTAAGTGTGCTCATGTTTTGTGTGTATGAATTAGTTTTGTGTATTTGTGTGTGTTTGTGATTTTTATGTATGTGTGTGTGTGTGTGTGTGTGTGTGTGTGTGTGTGTGTGTGTGTGTGTTAGTTGGTCGAAATGAGGTCTGTACAACAATCATAAACTAATGGGAAGACTAATGGGATTATGGATAATGTATACATACATTAGAAATACATGTAAAATACTGGATGGAAAGGGTGAGGAGAAGAACAAAAATATCCTAAATGTTTCTGTCTGTGTTTTGAGGTGTTCAGAAGTGTTTCAATTCAATTTGGATTTGTATAAAAGTTCTTTTAACTTTACAGATATATTTTTGTGAAGCTGCTTTAAATAATTTATATACTTTATAAACTATATAACTCATAAATATATCAAATCTGAATTTAAATTTCAAATGTATAAACTTGTGCCTAATGAGTAAACCAAAGGTGACAGTGGTGAGGGAAAAAAAAATCAATGAGGAAGAAATCTTACAAGGAACCAGATTTAAAAGGGAAACCCATCCTCATCTGTGTGACTGCTAATGTAATTTTAAAATATTCTACACAGAATTAAAATTACATGGTATAAAGTGTGCACACTTTGTTAAAAGGAACTTACACATTTATGGACAACTTTTGAATATAAGCATCATACTTGTTTTTTAATCCATTATAGTTTATGATAAACTTTCTATATACAACTAAAGTTAATAACTGTTCAGTAATGATTTTGAATAATGATTGGCAGACTTGAGTGCCAATTGTTTGTAGCAACTGCAGTAAAAAGGCTATCCAAGAAAGAAATCTTTCTGCCATATATATTGCTTCTATGAAGTACCTTCACCGTCATCTTTAGGCTGTTCTTGTAGTGTCATCCTCAGCATCTATGAGTAATTTTCAGGTGACAAAAAACCCACACAAGGAAATTATGGAGAGCAGGTGGAGTCAGGATCACTGAAATCTTAGAAGTAGCATTTGTAGTTTGACAGAGAGAGAGAGAGAGAGAGAGAGAGAGAGAGAGCGAGAGAGAGAGAGAGAGAGAGAGAGAGAGAGAGAGAGAGAGAGAGAGAGAATGAGGAAAGATGTTTTATTATGTCAAATGCCAACAAAGCATCATACAACCACGGTTATCAGAACTTTTCTATACTAGTGTAATGAAAGTCTGGTTGGCATATGATACAGAAGCTTTATATGATTGTCATATTACGTTGTGGCCAGTCTATAAAACATGTTTAGGTTTTTCTGATGTATCTCTGGTGGATGTGACAAAGACTGACTGAGGTAGACTAGGTATTATATACTTTTTCTTTTTTCTAGATTATGCTCATTTCAAATACACTTACCAGCCATTTTATTAGGAACTCATTTACACCTGCTTAGTCGTGTAATGATGAATGAATTGAAACACATAAATCACATATTATTAATTATGATTAAAATATTAATTAAATAATTTTGCATTTAAAATCAAGCAGATACAGGTAAAGAGCTATAGTAATAGTCACTATAAATATCACAATAAACATAAAGACAAAATGTGATTTGAGTGACTCTGACCATGGCATGATTCTTGGTACCATATGGGCTGGTTTTGTTTTCAGAAATTGCTGATCTCATAGGATTTCCTGCACAACAGTTTATATAGTAAAGTAGCAGATTTCACAAATCTAATAAGTAGGCTACATTAACTAAAAAATGTAATCCCTGATGAGCAAACCTGGGGCAACTGTGGCAAGGAAAAACTCCCATTGATGGTATAAGGAAGAAACTTTGAGAGGAACCAGACTCAAAAGGGGTTCACATCCTAAATTCGGTGATATTAAGTTTGTGGTTATAAATCTTAAAAACAATACAAAACACTACATGAAAGAACTACCATGAGCACTGGAGTGTGTGTTTAGGAGTAATGTCCTTTCTGCAGTCTTATACAGTCAGTTGACATTGTGGAACCAGGAGCTACTGAGCAACTCATAAAAAAGCTCAACATCTGAGATCATCATAGATCCAACACCTATTCCTCCATGCCAGAGCCTTGAAATGTTCTAAGAAGTCCAATGTCAAAACTTTACATGAAGTGTGATCCAAAGGGTGCTGGTATAGTAGATCTTTAGATGATTCGGGATGATTGCGGGGTCTGGATCTACACTTTCAATGTCCATAAGTTTCATGATGTGGGACACAACTGGAGCGGGCACAAAATTAGGATGTCCCCAAAATCCGCAGACTGGTAGTGCAGTGTGAGTGCATGTGTGTATGATGCTGAGCTAGCCTTGGCACACATTCTATAAAAAAAAAGTAAAATCCAAAAAATTTCAAAAACTTAAAAAAAAAACCTTTTTTGTAATCAAATAAAAAAAGACATTGGTAAAGGAGGAACCACTCGGTGTTCGAGTCACGGTGGAAGAAACGCGTTTTTGCGTAGCTTAGGCACGGTTTAATAACCGTAACCAAATCTACTTAAAAATAATACATATATATTTCAGATCATTTTAAAAGTAAGTTTTATTAGTTAAATATATTTTCTTTAGCTTTATTAGTAGGCTATATTTTGGTTCGAGTTTTAGAACAGGCAAAGTTTAACCAGTGCCATCTTTTGTTGTTTACCTCAAGATTGAATCTGAGATCAGCAGTATTTTCTTTCTGCAATATTCAAAACAGTCTGAAGTGTGTATGTGTTGATTCACATATTGAATTATATTGCTGCATGATTGGTTGATTGGATAATGAGCAAAGTTTCACATGTTCTTATTAAAGCGGCTGTTTTACAGTAATAGAGACTAGACAGAGCAGGTAAAATTATGACTATAAAGAGAAGTAATGACATGCAGACAATGGAGCTGCAACTGTCTGGATAATGAGTGCTGGTCTTGAGACGGGTTGGCCATGGAAATATCAATGGCAGTGAACCATTACTGCTACTTGGAATTGTTTTATGACATCAAATACAGAAAATGATTCAGTAGAAGACAGTTCTATGAAATGGATAGTGGGCCTTAATGGAATAAACATCAGGTAATGAAAAATTACATTTGTCACGGGCTTGATGGAATACCTATTGACCATTTCTAAATGCTGAAACATCGGTAGGAGTCAATCTTGCAAAAGAGGTTAATTTTTGCATGTTTGTACTTTTCATAGGGAAGCATGCAATGTTTAGCTTCAAGTTGACAGGCAGAATAACCTTTTACTTTTCTTGATATCTGGAATATGATCAGACAATGATCTAAAAAGAGAAAACAGAAGTTCTTTTTAAGGCCGTTGATTGTAGCAGTACTCAACTCTCATGCCCTTCCAGTGCATGATGACCAATGTTGAAAACCTCATTGCTCAAGATGTGAGAAAAACCATCATTTGATTGTTTGTCATAATTATTAGTATAAATAAAGGACATAACAATAGAATATGTTTTGACAAAGCTAGGGTGGGAAATTGCCTACCTGGTTAAATAAAAACATTCACAATGAGGAATGCTATCATAGATATTTCATGTACAGTCTTTCTGAAAAATAACAAAGTTATATGGTCCAACTCTTAAAATGAGGTAAATGCAAGCACAGATGAACACAACATGTCTTGTTATATATTTGTACAAAAATCAGCGAGAATATTGATAAGTTGGGATATGACTGTAGTAAACATGTGACACACCATCTTTAAGGAAAATTATAAATGGCATTTTTCTTATTCGGCCAACATCGTTCAAATTGTTCTTAGCAACTTGTTAATAGTGAAGTTTCAAACTACTACAAAAGAAAAGAGCTTCAAAGTACTATGAGGCTTTCTAAAAACAAACGGCTCATTGTAATTTGTTTTGTTGGCCAGCTGGACTGAGGAGGCCTTTGATATGTGCCAACCGCTCTGCATATTCATAGAACAGTTGTTTGTGGAGTCATTATAAGATTCATTATAAAGTCCATCGAGCTACCATCATTCATCTGGCAAATAAGAATTGGGTCTGTGTATTTTGGAAGCATAGCTGAAACATTTTCAATTACTGGGTTGAACTGAATAGAGCTTTAAACCCCGTTAAGCTTTTAGGGTTGTCAAATTTGACCAAATCACATCTGTGGCTGTTATTTATTTAAACAATCAATTTATTTGATTGTACCTGCCAAAGATTTAGATTTTCAAATAAAACATGCTTGACAGATTGGCAAACAAGTAAATGTCTCGGGTTTCCATGGAAATCGGGTTTCATGTTAGGCTGAAGTGGTACTGTATTATTATTCCAGAAGCACTCATTACAAAATGTTACACAAGATATCCTACACCCCCCCAACCCAGTCCTCCATCCCGCTAGCGAACTCTGACCTTAGATGATAAATTGCATAGTCTGCATTTGATTATTCTGTATCAGATTGCTGATTCTAAGAACACAGTTTTCTGGAAATTAGGCACATTTACACAATATTACAACGCTCTAAGAATCCAGTGCATTTGTGTACAAATATTATTTCCCCCTTTTTGGAGAGTATACAGTAATAATGTATAAAAGGATAATATTTAGATATAATTTAGTTATCATTTAAATGATATATAATCATGAGACATGATTGTGAGGATGAGTTGGAGTGGCTGATGTGAGGCAGATTGAGAAGTGTGTAAGGAAACAGTGATTCGATTGTTATCTTCCAGCTTAAACAAAGCCTGGAGCTGAGGAGAGTGCATTAAAAGCAGAGATGAGAAGCAAAGGCTGTTACATAAGTGCAGAGATGTGCTCGCATGCACGCACGCACACACACACACACACACACACACACACACACACACACACACACACACACACACACACTCACACACATCAACACACTTACACACATCATCACACACTCTCACCAGATGACCTGCAATGCAGTTAGAAAAGACAAAAGCCTTAAAGCTTAAGTCCTACAACATACGTGTGTATATACACATTTTGCTCAATAGAAAATATTAAATAATAATTTTTTATTTTTTTTTGCAATTATAGTTAATACCATCTGCACAATCTTCATTGCATTATCAAGGTGTCTTATGCATTTACTGATGATTTCATTACCTGTCCTATATTAAGCACTATTTCCTGGTCATCTTTGGCCATGATGGGCAGAAACCTCTGGAGCTGCGGGCAGAAGAGGATACAGATTGTACTGAGTGGGTGGAAGCCATTCAGCAAGCCAGGTACAGCAGCGAATGAAGGCATTAAATGATTTTTGTGCGAAAGAAGCACTGCACTTTATGTAAGTTTCAGTGGCTGAACTCAACAGTATTTCAGTAATAATGCATCTGTATCAGCAAAAGCTGAATGTTCTTATTATGATGTGTAATTTCCTTAGTTTACAAATTTTTTTTACAAAAAAATTTAAATACAATTTAAACTGTAAAATTCAAACACGTGTAGAGAAATCAAAGAAAATATTTCAGTTTAACATTGGTTCTCTCACAGGTCATTTATTGTCACTGCATACATTTATAGGTTACATCATTGATCATTATTCAATATAAATAATGAATTATTTTGTAATATTTAGTTATAACAAAATGTTTGCTACAAAGGAATAGTAGAATTGTAAGGTCGATTGAATCACTGCGTTTCTTCATTTGTCTTCATGTGTCTGTGACTGTCTGTTTTTCAGCTACTCTAACCTTATCATCGATCGTGAGGTGCTCATGCAAAAATACATCCACCTGGTGCAGATCATGGAAACAGAGAAAGTGGCTGCCAATCAGCTCCGCACACAGCTTGAAGACCAGGACACAGAGATTGAAAGGCTCAAGACTGAGGTCAGAATCAATGTTTTTATATTAACAAGTTATTGCAACATTTTTAGATTACTTCTTTATATTATAAGTCCGTCTGACAAAGTTGTTTTTATTTAATTTTAGGTTGTGGCCAAGAACAAATCAAATGAGAGAATGTTACCTTGTCATCCCAATCAAGAAGAGGATGACCCTGATATACAAAAAATAAAGAAGGTAAGAAGTTCAAACTGTCTGGAGATTTAAGAACATAACCGGAGATCCATCTTTAATAAGTTACTGTACATCATTTCTATAAGGTAAATCTCATGTTAATGCTGACACAAAAGCAACATATTATTATATTGCACAATATTGTTAAAAAATAGAGTGAGGAAACATTGAAACATAGAAAACATAGAAAATGTAAAACGTAAAATTAAAAAAATATCAAATATTGAAACTGAGGAAATATTACATTTTAAAGAAAAAAAAGGTAATTATTAATATGATGGCTGCAAAAACAAAGGACTTAAAAGAAAAGTTTTACTAAAAAGAAACAGCTGGGGAACATTTTGCAACTAATTATTTTAATTGGCAACAGGTCAATAACATGAGTCTCACAGAAGTAAAGATGGGCAGAGGTTCACCAATCTGTAAAAAAAAAAAAAAGTCTACAAATAGTAGGAGTTTTAGAATATGTTCCACAACATCAAATTGCAAAGACTTTGAATATCTCAATTTCTACGGTACATAATACCATCAAAGGTTTCAAAGAATCTGGAGAGATCTTTGTGCTAGGGGTGCGATTTATATTAAATGCTCATAAGTTTTGGGCCCTCAGCGGACACCGCATTAATAACAGCATGATTCTGTAATGGAAATAAATTCTAACAATTCATTGTCTTTGAACAAGTTTACTGTGCCATCCACAAATGATGCTTTATCATGCAAAGAAGAAGCCCAGTGAACAAAAAAGATCCAGAAACATTAATGTCTTCTTCAGGCCAAAGCTCACTGAGGCAAAGTGGAAAATTATTTTGTGGCCAGACTAATTAAATTGTTTAATTCTTTTTAGAAATGATTGACGCAACGTCCTCTAGACTAAAGAGACTTGCATATTATCAGCGCTTAGTTCTTAATACCATCTCTGATGGTATGGAGGTGCATTATTACCTATGAAATAAACAGCTTGTAAATTTTTAAATCACCATAATATATAAAGATTTTAGAGCAAGATATGGTTCCATCCAGACAACATCTTTTCTTAGGGAAAGCGTATTTATTCAAGACAATGCTAAAAGCCTCTTGACTTGACTTGAAATCACATACTGTTTCTATTACAACAGCATTGCTTCATAATGAAAGGGTGCTAAGCTGGTCTGCCTGCAGTCTAGACCTTTCACCAATTGAAAACATTTGGTTTATTTTGAAAAAGAAAAATATGACAAAATGCATCTGGGACAGTTAAGCAGCTAGAATACTGTATCAGACACAAATGGGACAAGATTCCTTTCCCAAAACTCCAGCATCTGATCTCCTCAGTTCAAGGCATATATGGATTTATTTTTAAACGTGGGGCTGCTACACAGTGGTAAACATGGTCCTGCCATTGAATTAAAAACTACTGTAATTTATACTTAAATGGTACTTTTCTTAAGTTTAAATAAATGTTTTATGTGTTTCATTGTGAATAGAATTCATGAAATTAGCAAATCATTGCATTCTGTTTTTATTTACAGTTTACAGAGCATCCCCACCTTTTTTAAATTGGGGTTAAATAAACATTTATTTAGGAGCCGATCATATTACTAAACCTGTTATGCTCTTATAGATGTGGGTTAACAGTAAATACTTGTAACCTGTCAAACTACCAAACAATGACAAAACTGTGATACTAATGGAAAGTAATATGCCTGGCTATCAGTGTCATTCTAGATTTTTGTTCTTGTTTTATTAAAATTTTAACATGCCAAATAAAGTTTATTATAATTTTTGTTATTCGAAATGAATGCAGAAATAATGGCTAATAATTGTTACTTTTCTCAAAATAACAACAGAGAAATTCTGAATTTCATCTGGAAGAAATAAAGTATAGTTCAGTATAGTATGGTACAGTGTAATAAAATGTAGTACAGTATAGTCTCTTGTAGTATAGTATAGTATAGTATAGTATAGTATAGTATAGTATAGTATAGTATAGTATAGAGTAGTATTTAGTAGTTGAGTACAGTAGAGTATGGTGTCATATTACAGGATATTATATTGTAGTATAATATTGTATAGTATAATAAAATATTGTACAGTATTTTGTATAGAATAGTGTAGTGTAGTGTAATATAGTGTAATATACTGTAGTGTGGTAAAGACTTAATGTTTTGAGTCCCATGAGTTTTATGATTACCATTAAATCCACAATGACCTTAAGAGAGTTACCCAAGTTTATGATGCTTATAGATACAAAGTTTCATGCGTGGCTGGCTTTGTCGGAGAAAGTGGAAGATCATTGTACAAGACTACATCTGCTCACCTCATGCTGAAAGCATGAGGAAGAGGAACCAGATTGTTTTCACCATGTTAGAGGCTGAGACAGAATATGTGCTCCAACTGTCCATCCTGGTGAACTGCTTCCTGAGGCCGCTCAGGATGGCTGCCAGTTCCAAAAAACCTCCAATCAGCCATGATGATGTTAGCAGCATTTTCCTCAATAGGTATATTCATATTTCATTACCCAGATATGATCAAATATGCTTGTCTCATATTATACTCAATATAGCAATACCTTGTCTTACTGTTTAACAAAAGACACTGATGGAAATGATGTTAGTCTGAACAATGTTCTTATATAGACTTTCCCCCCCCCCCCCCCCCCCCAAGTGAAACTATAATGTTTCTTCATGAGATATTTCACCAAGGCCTAAAAGCAAGAATTGCCAACTGGCCAAGATTAGTTTTAGGTAAGTAATATTTGCTGTTTATTCATATTTTGTTTGTAGCCCAAACACAAATCAATTATGTTCAATTGACAGTCATGCTGAAAGTAGATGTTTAAAAAACAAACAGTAATGTGTATTGCTATTGATGTAAACACATTTAGTCTGTTTTAACATCAGTTCATATTTAATAGCACTACTGTTTTATACACCATAATCTCATCTTCAGCTGCTTAATTTTGTACAATTATTAATAATTACAAATTGTTAGTGGGCTGTTTTTAACAAATATTTTCAACTTAGAACAAGACTTTAAACAGCATTGTGTGCAGCATTTAATGAACATCAGTCACTGCACAGAAACTGCTATATGAAACTGCATCTGTCACTGCACAGAAACTGCTATATGTAGAGATTTGCTTATATCTACTATACTATATGTCTATGCCTCTGTATAATCTTTGTCTCATTTTAGCTGACCTGTTTGATATATTGCTGCCAATGTTAAACATCTACCAAGAATATGTGCGAAACCACCAGTACAGTCTTCAGGTTCTAGCTAACTGCAAGCAGAACCGGGACTTTGACAAGCTCCTGAAGCAGTACGAGTCCAATGCTGCCTGTGAGGGTCGAATGCTGGAGACATTTCTGACCTACCCAATGTTTCAGGTGAACCTCTTCAAAGTGGAAAGAGACTAATCCTTTTAAAGGAAACATTTAGCCTATTTTTTTTTTTTTTTTTTTTTTACCTTTTAGACTTTCCATTTTCACTATTAAATCTCACTGTGTTCCAGATACCTCGATATATCATCACGCTGCATGAGCTGCTTGCACACACTCCCCATGAGCATGTAGAACGCAAGAGTCTGGATTTTGCCAAGTCAAAACTGGAGGAGCTGTCAAAGTATGCAAAATTCTGAAAATGTATTTTAGTATGAATGCTAGGCTCTTGAAAAATTTGCAGTCAGGATGTATAGTGTAAAATTAAAGATTTAACAGTTAAAATGAATGAATCCTGGTTAATACTTTTCATGCAGATTGTTCCTTATGGAACATGAACAAAGTAAATTTTCTGCTGAACTGTATGGTTTGAGTTATGCATGTCACTCAGGCATTTAAGCAGTTACCTTTACTCTTACTAGATTTTTACGACGTGCATTACTACACTGTTTTTAACCAGAAGATGAAGTTAACAGTTAAAATTTATACAACCCCAATTCCAAAAAGGTTGGGAAAAATGTAAAATTAAATAAAAATATAATTCTATAGTTGGCAAATCTCATAAAGCTATATTTTGTTCACAGTAGAACATAAAACAATATCAAATTATTTATGTACCATTTTAAGGAAAAATAAGATAATTTTGAATATTTGGTACATCTCAAAAAAGTTGGGACAGGACCATGTTTACCATTGCTCATTTCTATTGTGAATAAAATATGAGTTTATGAGATTTGCAAATCATTGCATTCTCTCTATTAAATTTTGTACAGCATCCAAACCTTTTTGGAATTGTATATACATAAAATATATACAACATATACAGTTTTTGTGGTGTTTATTTTTAGAATGATGCATGATGAAGTGAGCGACACTGAGAACATCCGTAAGAATCTTGCCATTGAGCGCATGATTGTGGAGGGCTGTGACATCCTCTTGGATACCAGCCAAACCTTTGTACGGCAAGGTGAGTCACACAGACCTGTGACCTTGTTTATAAACATTTTTCTGCCTTTTGTGTATCACTGCATAGTACCTCCAGATATATATGGCTATTTATTATTTAATCTGATATCAATTTCATAGTGTTTTCTAAGAAGACTAAACAAAGTAAACTTTTGATTTTAGCTAACATTTTTATATATTTTTCATTTACCTTCTTCTGCTCTTCTTTTAGGCTTTCTGATTCAGCTGCCATCAGGGGAAAGGGGCAAGCTGAGCAAAGTGCGCCTGGGTACGTTATCCCTGCGCAAAGAGGGCGAACGCCAGTGTTTTCTCTTTACCAAACACCTACTGATTTGCACCCGTACCTCCAGTGGCAAGCTGCATCTCCTCAAAGTAAGTTACAGGTTACTGGTGGCTTTTTCCCCCTTTTTTTTCTTCTTAAATGTTTTCATTTGTTTTCACTGGAATCATGTTGGTTAGTATATCACATAAATCGTAAAAAAAAAGATAAGACATGGTTTTATGTGCATTGTATGTCATTATAATACAGCAGATGGATGCATCAAAGGTTCTTTCCTAAAAAATATTTTGTTTATTATTTTGTTATGCTTTGCAGTCTAGTAAATATAAAAGCACTTGCTTTTTTTCTCTTCAATTTATAGCAAGGAGGCACTCTGTCTCTGATAGAGTGCACCCTCATTGAAGAGCTAGATGCTACTGATGAAGACTGTAAGTACTCTAGATAACCTTAATTTATGATTATTTTAAGCATTTTTGAAGACAAAGCTTTGGCTATTAGATACTGTTGTTGTTGTTTTTTTTGGTAGGTCTAAATTGTAGGAGGTTTACAATGAAGGTACAAAGATGTCAAACTTAAGCATAAAGCTGACTAAGGATTGTAGTATCTTTTGCTGCTAAATACTTTATTGTAAAATAAAATGTATTTCTATTTAGTTTTATAATAGTTATTTTCTAGCTTACTAATAGTGGCCTGAGATTTCTTAATAACCTTTTTTATTACAATCATTTTTGATTTACACTATACAGTATATATTTATTTCATATTTCACAGTTATTTTATAAAAAGAAGCAGATAATTCCAAGTAAAAGTTACAATTAATGGTGAAGAAAGTTAATGGTGTGTAGATTCTCTGCCATGTAGTGCAGGCCATGTTTTTAAGCTGAAGCCTGTTTTGAAGTGAAGCCTGTAGACTGGGTTAAAGACAGAAGATTCAAGCTTGTCATGGTAAAGCCCAGGGAGTTTAGTACTTTAACTTCCCTTTGGAACAGTGATGATTCCTTTCAGCAATGTTAAATACATACAGTGAGTTCGGAAAGTATTCACAACGCTTCACTTTATTTTATTTTATGTTATGTTATGTTATGTTATGTTATGTTATGTTATGTTATGTTATGTTATGTTATGTTATGCTACAGCCTTATTCCAAAATTTATTAATTTCATTACTTTCCTTAAAATTCTACAAACAATACCCCTTAATGACAACATGAAAGAAGATAAAAATAAAAATACTAAATAAAAAACCAACAAAATCACATTTGTGCATAAGTACTTTGTTGAAACATTTTTGGCACCAATTGGCAAAAAAATTGTATGATGCTGAGTATGAGTATGATGCTACAGGCTTGGCACAATTATTTTGGGATGTCTCTGTACATTGCTTCATTCATCTTTCCCTCTATCCTGACTAGTCTCCCAGTTCCTGCCACTGAGAAACATCCCCACAGCATGATGCTGCCACCACTATGCTTAGACTACACCACTGAAGGAATGGTATTGGCCAAGTGATGAGCAGTGCCTGGTTTCCTCCAAACATGACACTTGGCATTCAGGCCAAAGCGTTCAATCTTTGTTTCATCAGACCAGATAATTTTGTTTCTCATGCTCTAAGAGTCCTTTAGGTGCCTATTTACTGAGGAATGGCTTCCATCTGTCCACTCTAACATACAGGCCTGAATGGTGGAGTGCTGCAGAGATCGTTGTTCTTCTGGAAGGTTCTCATTTCTCATTTAAGAAACGCTGAAGCTCTTTCAGAATGACTATTGTGTTCTTGGTCACCTTTCTGACTAAGGCCCTTCTCCCCCGATCTTTTTGGCCGGGAGTCCTGGTGGATCCAAACTTCTTCCACTTACGGATGATGTAGGCCACTGTGCTCATTTTCGTCCTTCAATGCTGCAAAAATCTTTCTGTACCCTAAGATTTGTGCCTTGATATAATCCTGTCTCTGAGGCCTACAGAGAATTCCTCGGACTTCATGGCTTGGTTTATGCTCTGAAATGCATGGTTAACTTTGGGGCCTTATATAGGCTGGTGTGTGCCTAATTCAAATCATGTTCAATCAACTGAATTTACCACAGGTGGACTCCAATCAGGTTGTAGAAGCATCTCTGGCAAAGGTTGTGAATACTATTGTTCATGTGATTTCTTTTAGATTTTTTTTATTTTTAATAAATATGCAAAAATTTCAAACAAACTTCTTTCATGTTGTCATTATAGGGTATTGTTTGTAGTATAGTATTATTATTTTTATAATTCTATGCGGCACTTAACCATTCAAATTCTTGTGAATTAGTTATTACTATAGAATGATAGCCAGAAGTGCATTAACATGTGATTTGAGTTACATCCAGCACTGCTGTCAGAGCAGCTGCTATAGAAAATGAATCAATGTTGAACAGTGAAAATTAAGAATTTAGCACTTCTGTGGTGTAATCAGTAGTAAAAATGTTTTCAAAATAACTTTTGTGTCATAAAAATAGAGAAAATGTTTTTGTTTTGTCTTTTGTTCCATTCTTGGCTTTCACAGAAAGTATGGAATAGAAAAGTGTTAAATAAAGCTATTAATAGATGCTTGAATTTAAGATTTTTTTTGTTTTTCAGATACTGCTGCAGGTCAGGGCTTTAATCATTTAGAGTTTAAGCTGCTGGTTGAGCCAGTTGATGGGCCGTCCTTTGCAGTAATACTGCTGGCACCATCTCGCCAGGAGAAAGCTGCCTGGACCAGTGACATAAGTCAGGTAGGCCACAGTGTGTGCTGCTTTGATTAATTTTGAGATCAGTACCCAAAACTGCAGTACCCATAATTTATAGTACCCATAATTGAAAGTCTTGACTGTTTTTGTTAATATTTTTTTATGATTTCAAAGACGGCCAGACTCATAAATATGAAAAATGTGCATAAATACAGAAAAATGGTTCATTAAAATCTTTTAAAACAGAACACTAAGGTCATAAACAGATGGATCCCTTGAGTTTTGTTTGTTTTTGTAGTGCAATCTAGGTCAAATCTCTAGGGAGTTCAAGCTGCTTGTTTTGTTGTGGACTTGAGGGTGTTTCCAGCTCCACCCTTCAGCTGCAGTATTCCCACTGGGCTCACAGCACTCTGTGGTTTTACAGCATCCTCAGCTATACTCATATACAATATACCACTATACCACTATACCATATATACCAATATAACTCATATACCACAAAACCTTCTTCCACTCATTCACTGTCTAATTATTGTGTCTTTTTGCCTTTTACCTTAATCATATATATATATATATATATATATATATATATATATATATATATATATATATATATATATATATATATATAAAACTATAACAAAGAATTGTTGATATTGTTGCAGATTTATTAAAAAAGAAAAACTGAAATATCACATGGTCCTAAGTATTCAGACCCTTTGCTCAGTATTTAGTAGAAGCACCCTTTTGATCTTATACAGCCAGGAGTCTTTTTGGGAAAGATGCAACAAGTTTTTCACACTTGGATTTGGGGATTGGGTTTAAGTCAGGGTTTTGGCTGGGCCATTCAAGAACAGTCACGGAGTTGTTGTGAAGCCTCTTCTTCATTATTTTAGCTGTGTGCTTAGGGTCATTGTCTTGTTGGAAGGTAAACCTTCGGCCCAGTCGGAGGTCCAGAACACTCTGAAAAGGTTTTTGTCCAGGATATCCCTGTACTTGGCTGCATTCATCTTTTCCTCAATTGTAACCAGTTGTCCTGTCCCTGAAGCTGAAAAACACCTGCACAGCATGTTGACCATGCTTCACTGTTGGGACTGTATTGAACAGGTTATGAGCAGTGCCTGGTCTTCCCAAAAGTCTTCCATTTAAGGATTATGGAGGCCAGTGTGCTCTTAGGAACCTTAAATGCAGCAGAATGTTTTTTGTAACATTGGCCAGATCTGTGCCTTGCCACAATTCTGTCTCTGAGCTCTTCAGGTAGTTCCTTTGACCTCATGATTCTCATTTGCTCTGACATGCATTGTGATCTGTAAGGTCTTATATAGACAGGTGTGTGGCTTTTCTAATCAAGCCCAATCAGTATAATCAAACACAGCTGGACTCAAATGAAGGTGTAGGATGATCAGAAGAAATTGATAGCACCTGAGTTAAATATATGAGCGTCACAGCAAAGGGTCTAAATACCATGTGGTATTTCAGTTTTTCTTTTTTAATAAATCTGCAAAAATTTCAACAATTCTGTGTTTTTCTGTCAATATGGGGAGCTGTGTGTACATTAATGAAGAAAAGAAATTAACTTAAATGATTTTAGCAAATGGCTGCCATATAACAAAGAGTGAAAATTTAAGGGGGTCTATTTTACTGCCTGTTCTTTTTATATGCAACAAACCGTTACTGTTTATAGGCAACAGAATAGGAAAAAGGCAAAAAAAAATACACACTCACAGTCAAACATGAAGGTGGATGGAGCTGGAGCAGAGGAGGTTGAAGACCTGTTCCATTTGTAAGAAATACTGAACCAACATGTCTACCATTCCATACTTAAGCATAATGCAGTTTTGTCTGAATTGTGTCTAACTGGAACCAACTTCACCATAAAACAAGACAGTGCTCGAAAGCATACACTATTTAGAGAACAAATAGTAAGCTGGAATGTTATTTATCATGGAATGGCCTGCCCTGTCACTGAACCAAATCCTATTAAATTGTGCATTTATATATTTGTTTGGTCAAAGTAAATCTTCATACTGTACCAATAACTAGCCAATTGGTACTAAGGTACCAATACCTTAGTTTTTTGCATGCGTTTGACTCTCAAAACAATTAGAGACTAGACACTTTTGACAGGCATTGTACATAGTTTCTTACAAAAGTGAGTACATCCCTCACATTTCAGCAACCATTTTAGTATATCTTCTCAAGGGACAATGCTATAAAAATGAAATTAGAAACAAAATACTCAACAAAATATTTAGACTTATAGTTTAGACTTATTTATAGGACAGTAGTTTTGACATGTTTACTTAGGGTGTACTCATTTCCAGAGGACAGTAAATCTGTACTGCTATACAAGTTGCACATTGACTACTCTAAAATATATGCAAGTTTAATTTCTATAGTATTGACCTTAAAGAAGATATACTAAAATGGTTGCTGAAATGTGAGGGGTTTACTCACTTTTGTGAGATGCTGTATATACCACATATACCAACATACCACATTTACCACATACTACTTGTAGAAATATTAGTGAGAACAGTATGCATAGAGCAACACTGCTATGGATGAGTGTTACTAATTACTATTTTTATTCATTGAAGAATAATATGTTAAGCAGGAAAAGGTTCAATGTAAATAGTTTTTCCTGTTTTTGGGTTGTTCTTACAGTGCATCGATAATATTCTTTGCAATGGCCTCATGACCAGTGTTTTTGAAGAGAACTCCAAGGTAACTGTGCCTCACATGCTCAAGTAAGAATCCTATTACAATGCAATTGCATTCGTTTCAGGGAATGTGGAAATGAAAGCATTGCTAGTGAATGAAGTCTAAGGTGTATCATTCAATGCTGTATAATTATGATAATAATATAATTGTGATAGTTTAAATTAGTTATTAATAGAAATGTGTATGCATAACATACAAAGAATTAAATACGACTGGGCATACTATTATAGTAAAGAACTGTTTCGTGTCCAACATCAACATATCCTGTTTAAATTCTCTTAAACCACAGTAGTTTGTCAATAATAACATTTTAAATTAATTACAGAATGACATATGCATGCATTTACATGCTTTTTACTAATTTATAGTTCAATTTAATGTTGTGGAACATCTGTGATAAGGCCTAGTGGTATGCAATGTATTTTTAATTGCACATCATATACAATTTTGTGGAAGTTTAAAGTGCAAGATAATTTAATCTATGAAATAGATGTAAGTATGTAAGTATCAGTATACATTAGCACCAAGTATAATTCTTCCACATAAATATGATGAAATTCAATGTTACACATTTTAAGATTAAATCTAACCTTAAAGTTTTGAAGATCAAATCTGCACATCGGTTTTAGGTGCTTATGTATAGCTTTCTTTTATATAATTTTTTTATGTCATTAACCTGCCCTTTAACTTGATTTGAAAAACAAAATCATTATTTCCTTGCAGGTCAGACGCACGGTTACACAATGATGCTGTGGATATTTGCTTCAGCAAGACTCTTAACTCATGCAAGGTTCCACAGATTCGGTATGCCAGCGTTGACCGTCTGCTGGAGCGGCTCACTGATCTGCGCTTCCTCTCCATTGACTTCCTCAATACCTTCCTGCACACATACCGCATTTTTACCACTGCAGCTGTAGTTATGAACAAATTGAATGACATCTACAAGAGGCCTTTAACCTCCATCCCTTTCAGGTCAGGTCTCACACTTAGAGTAGGTCATTTGTGATTGCATACATTTTATCCCTTTTACAGTAAAGCCTTTAAATTAGTGATGGTGCAACCAATTGTCAGCAATCAATTTAAAAGGTTGAAGAAAGTCCACGTGTGTGCAAGTATCACTGCGTTCTAGCATCCTAAAGACCAAGGAACACCAGTCCAAAATAAAATTCTGCATTCAGAAAGTATTTAGTCCCCCTTCACTTTTTTCAATTTTGTCATATTGCAGCCTGATACTACAATATTTAAAATAATGTTTTTCTCATTATTCTACACTCAGTACCCAATAATGACAAAGTAAAACTGAATTCTAGAAATGTTTGTAAATGTATTAAAAAGAAAAACTGTGGACTGTTGGTGGACAGACTTTTATGTGAAGAAAATCTTCTGTTTAGCCACTCTGCCATAAAGACCAGATGGATGGAGGGCTGCAGTGATGGTTGTCTCTCTAAAGTTTATTCCATCTCCACACTGGATCTCCAGACATCTCTAAATCGGGTTGTCACTTCTCTTACTAAGGTCTTTCTCCTTTATTACTCAGTTTGGGCAGGCATCCATCTTTTGGAAGAGTCCTGGTTGAGCCAAACTTCTTCCATTTGAGAATTGTGGAGGCCATCTTCAGACTCAGAGGACTGCAGGCAGTTTCTTTGACCTAATGGCTGTTTTTTTGCTCTGATATGCATTGTTGGCTAAGAGGCCTTCTATAGAGCGGTGTGTGCCTTTCCAATTAATTTTATTTATGACAAGTGGACTCCAATCAAGGTGTAGAAACATCCCAGCGACAATCAAGTTTCAAGTGTTGTTGCAAAGGGTCTGAATACTTATGTACATGTGATATTTAAGGGTTTTCTTTTTGCTAAATTTACAGATATTTTTTAGAATGTTGTTATTAATTTGTCATTATGGGGAACTGAGTGTAGATTAATGAGAAGAAAAATGTATTTGATTGATTGTAGTATCAGGCTACAACATAATATTTAAAAAGTGAAGCGGTCTGAATACTTTCTGAATACACTGTACATATTTACCATTACTCTGATATTACCATTAGCAAAATCTAGAATGCCTAAATCTGTGAAATGGATCCCCAGTTCTCCAGGCTGATGGAACAATTCAATTTTGAAAGGTTTTTTGCTCCTCGCCCTAAAATAAGTCTCTACAGTGAAGCATGGTGGTGGTAGCATCATGTTCATCGTTACCCTTGGCTTATTTTGCCTGACCCTCCTTACCCAGTTTTGGTAGACATTATCCTCTATATAGATTCATTGTAGCACTTTTTTTTTTTTTATATACAGTGAGGAAAATAAGTATTTGAACACCCTGCTATTTTGCAAGTCTCCCAGTTAGAAATCATAGAGGGGTCTGAAATTGTCATCGTAGGTGCATGTCCACTGTGAGAGACATAATAAAAAAAAAAAAGATATCCAGAAATCACAATGTATGATTTTTTAACTATTTATTTGTATGATACAGCTTCAAATAAGTATTTGAACACCTGAGAAAGTCAATGTTAATATTTGGTACAGTAGCCTTTGTTTGCAATTACAGAGGTCAAACGTTTCCTGTAGTTTTTCACTAGGTTTGCACACACTGCAGGAGGGATTCTGGCCCACTCCTCCACACAGATCTTCTCTAGATCAGTCAGGTTTCTGGCCTGTTGCTGAGAAACACGGAGTTTGAGCCCCCTCCAAAGATTCTCTATTGGGTTTAGGTCTGGAGACTGGCTAGGCCATGCCAGAACCTTGATATGCTTCTTACAGAGCCACTCCTTGGTTATCCTGGCTGTGTGCTTCGGGTCATTGTCATGTTGGAAGACCCAGCCTCGACCCATCTTCAATGCTCTAACTGAGGCAAGGAGGTTGTTCCCCAAAATCTCGCAATACATGGCCCTGGTCATCCTCTCCTTAATACAGTGCAGTCGCCCTGTCCAATGTGCAGAAAAACACCCCAAAAGCATGATGCTACCACCCCAATGCTTCACAGTAGGGATGGTGTTCTTGGGATGGTACTCATCATTCTTCTTCCTCCAAAAACGTTTAGTGGAATTATGACCCAAAAGTTCTATTTTGATCTGACCACATGGCTTTCTCCCATGACTCCTCTGGATCATCCAAATGGTCATTGGCAAACTTAAGACGTGCCTGGACATGTGCTGGTTTAAGCAGGGGAACCTTCCGTGCCATGCATGATTTCAAACCATGACGTCTTAGTGTATTACCAACAGTAACCTTGGAAACGGTGGTCCCAGCTCTTTTCAGGTCATTGACCAGCTCCTCCCGTGTAGTTCTGGGCTGATTTCTCACCTTCCTTAGGATCATTGAGACCCCACGAGGTTAGATCTTGCATGGAGCCCCAGTCCGAGGGAGTTTGACAGTCATGTTTAGCTTCTTCCATTTTCTAATGATTGAACAGTGGACCTTTTTTCACCAAGCTGCTTGGCAATTTCCCCGTAGCCCTTTCCAGTCTTGTGGAGGTGTACAATTTTGTCTCTAGTGTCTTTGGACAGCTCTTTGGTCTTGGCCATGTTAGTATTTGGATTCTTACTGATTGTATGGGGTGGACAGGTGTCTTTATGCAGCTAACGACCTCAAACAGGTGCATCTAATTTAGGATAATAAATGTAGTGGAGGTGGACATTTTAAAGGCAGACTAACAGGTCTTTGGGGGTCAGAATTCCAGCTGATAGACAGGTGTTCAAATACTTATTTGCAGCTGTATCATACAAATAAATAGTTTAAAAATCATATATTGTGATTTCTGGATTTTTTTTTTTAGATGATGTCTCTCACAGTGGACATGCACCTACAATGACAATTTCAGACCCCTCTATGATTTCTAAGTGGGAGAACTTGCAAAATAGCAGGGTGTTCAAATACTTATTTTCCTCACTGTATATATAATAAGGATTTATTGGAACTTTGTGGGATGTTCAATCTTTGGAATATTTTTTTAACTGATTGATGTTTTCCACATTATTTTCTCTGTCTTGTGTTGACAGCGACTTGGTTTTCATGCTTTTGCAGACTATATTGGCCCAAAAGAAAATCATTGTCTGAAGTACAATGGTAGCATGTACAGTTAATTGAGCTGTAATCCAAATACTCTCCCTGCTCCACAATCACTGAAATTTACAGGATTCAGTACCACTCATCTGACCGTTTGTCCATCTCCTCCATCTGTCCTGACTACAGCCTGAAGATAACAAGGCTTGCCCTGGAACAGTCTAAGTAAATCTATCATGCCTCTTTATTTCTCCCCCTCTTCATACATTCTCATTCCATCCTCATCCTCTAATTGCACACTTCTGTGCCTTTTTGTGTATCATAACAAATGATCTTTGTCCCTTATTACACAATATATTTGGTGTTAAATATGTCTAATGTCAACACAGCAAACAAAGCGCTTTGTTGTCAAACTCCTAAGAGATTTCAGGGATTTACTGGCCTCAGCGCAATCATTTGTAATGCTGTTTTAAGAGTAAAATTCACCATACTTGTAAATTCAGTGTTAATATTGTTGCTATGCATTTATTCATCTGTCTGCTTTACTCCCTCTCTTCCTTTGTTGCTCTGCACGTTTGCATCTCTTCTGGTCTCCCAGGTCCCTAGAGCTTTTTTTTGCCACTAACCAGAGCCAGTGGGGAAATGAGCTCCTGAACAACAAGTCCCCCCGACTGTCACGCAAGTTGTCTACACCGCCTCCTCTCTCAATCCCTTCCTGGACATCTTCACCCATGCACTGCCGTAAACTGTCGCTCAGTTCACCTGTAAGTGGGGGCAAAGCCATGGCTCTGGATCTCTCTGCCTCATCCTTGGCGGTCAGTAGTTCCATTTCTGCCTACAACCCCATGGTCTCTTCTCCACCCCCACACTGTACCAAATCTCCACTGGACCTGAGCAAGGGCCCCAATTCACCAGAGCTAGGTCCCACCACACCAGAAGAAGGTGGGGAACTCACAAATGTTGATGGGTTCTGTGGCAAGCTGAGGAGGAGTGTTAGGCGGAGTAAGTCATGTGAAAATTTGTTGTACTGCCGAGTCAAAAACAAGATTTAACCCCAAATATCATACTGACTTTAGGGTTATTTATTTGATAGTTTAAGGTACCACCAGGTTAGGGACTGGATCACCACACTGTGCTTAAGTCCAACAAAGAATAAATTCTTAGATTAACTTTGCCCTTATCTACTTATGTGCTTGGCAATTTGGTTACCCAACCTGCACTGGCTTAGAATAGATTATGTCTAGGTAACCTCATTAGCCCCATAACCTCCAGTTAAAAATAATATACAATTAAAAATATATATATTTACAATCTATGAAATCTTCTGCTTAAAAATTTGACTCTTCAGTATTTACACAAATAGAAATACCATATTTTCCGGACTATAAGCCGCTACTTTTTTCCCACGCTTCGAACCCCGCGGCTTAAACAACGAAGCGCCTTATTTATGGATTTTTCCTGCGTTTTTCCCCGGTTTCACAAACTTCAAGCCAAAAATCTGAGCACCAAAACATTAGACCAATGAAATTACCGAACGGGTTCAGGTGAACCAATGAAACTCTTTATATTAAATCAGATGCGCTCCCACTGAATCGACCCGCACCACATCATAAAAATAGATGAGGTTCCTCTGATGTTTGACCTGCCGCTCATTCGGACTGTCTACAGGAAAGGAGATCATTCGTCTCACTGAAAACAACCGGGCATGAAAAACGCACTTCACCTGTGTTCTGAGCTGCACGGCATCGGGAGAAAAGCTTCACCGATGATGATTTTTAAACGCACGACGATGCGAAAAGATAAACTCCCGAGAGAAATAGTTGTGAAAAGAAGGAGGAAGACAGTAAACAATGACTTTCTTGGTAGGCTACTGTTTAGATACAAGCCGTTGTAACGCATTGAGTCTGGGTGAAGGGAGAGCTCACTAACTCCAGTTGCAACAGAAATCATATAAGCACAGACAGGTTATCAAAACTCTTGCTTTTTTATTTTTCTTGGCAACAGCGTTACGGGTTAGTCAAAGAAACTTAAAAATGAGCATCGGGAAATAAAAAGGATATAATCCTCCGCCTTGCACACATGCAGTAATACCGGAAAAATGTGGCGGCAGGCTATTCCCAATTCCCGCTCTGCTCTTAAAGGAGCCACAACATATTTCACCCGTTACAACGTGTAACAGACACTGTCTTTCGTTAAAGCCTGTGTAAAGTTCATTAGTTTCAGTGTAGACAGCTTATTTATGTCCAAAATAAAAATCTTTGTAAAATTCAGTGGGTGTGGCTTATATTTGGGTGCGCTTAATAGTCCGGAAATTACAGTATGTATTTTTAATCACAGCTAAGAAAATCTATTTTCTGTACTTTAACATGCTAACAAGGTTGCTGTTTCTCTGGGAGTAAAGTGGTGTGTAATTAAGTGCAGATGGCTCAGTTTCAGGTCCAGGATTACTACCTGTTTTTTTTTTTTTAAGTGATTTGTTTTTATTTTAATCTCTAATTTTATATTTTTGTAATTCACTGTGTCATTTGCTTTGCTGCCACCAGGAGAGGGAGAGTTGTCTTTCTAGTAGTTTTCCCTTCCTAGTAGTCCAATGAATCGTTTCAAACAATATGTACATTTTGTGAAACTTTTTACCAATCTAGCCTGTCTGTTAAACAATTTACAATTGTCTGTTAAACAAACTTAATTAGACAAAAATAAGACAGAATAGTCATAAAAAGTAAGGATATTTTGTGTCCTGACAGATTTCTTAGAATCATTGTCATTTGACAAGTCTATCCCAGAGACACCTACCTCTGTTGAGTCAGGAGACTTGTCTCTGTGCAGCTTGCCATCTACCCCTTCCTCTACCCCACGACATCCCCGTTACAGACAGCCAGGAGGTAAAAAGATATAGCATTTCTCCATAATAATTTATATCTGAGCTGTTTTTAATAGTGTATTTTTAGTGCATTTACCCACATGCAAATCTTTCAGTATGACACTAGTGATAAAAGTCAACAACAGCATTAAGCCATACACGGCACTAGTATATATATAATTATTTTTTTTTTTTGCTTTTTAATGACAACCTCCATTTCCTGCTGGGACCTGACAGGTCAGTCCATGGAGAATTTGCGCTGTATGATGTCGTCTGCCTCTGCCTTTGCAATTGCCACAGCAGCAGCTGGACATAGTGGCCCTCAAGGTCAGACAGACCTCTCACTGGGCTATGCCCAAAATGACAAGCTCTGGTGTTGGTTTAAAAACCTTTGCCATGTGTAGTAGCAAAGACATTTTTCTTTATTTTTAGTTAAAAAGTTATTCTGATACTTTTTTGAAATATAGCAACTTATCTGTACAGGATTTCACTTATTTTTGTGTTGTAGTAATGATGTGAAACTTTTGGCCATTTAAGTTATCTTAATGATCATATTTATAAATAAATCATTTAGTCCTAGGCTATAAATACTGAATAAATATCTGCTACTTACTCTCTCTAGGTTTCACCAGCCCAGAGAAGTCATATGACAAGGAGTTTCTCATTCGCCGGGCCGTCACAAACAGGGTGCTCAACGTCCTGCGGCACTGG
Organism: Silurus aristotelis; assembly: GCF_946808225.1. Taxonomy (NCBI): domain Eukaryota; kingdom Metazoa; phylum Chordata; class Actinopteri; order Siluriformes; family Siluridae; genus Silurus; species Silurus aristotelis. The sequence goes on from NC_139591.1 coordinate 12,384,826, forward strand.
GTTTCAAAGCATTCACAGGTCAGCTTTATATTCATATTTATGTTACCTATTCATTTTCCAGAAAGGCAGATCCTAGAAGTTATAATTTGATGAAACAGCAAAATACTCTATTTCTATTAAAGAAAGAGAAAAAGAAAAAGAGAATAATATGTTTCTCAAATGAAAGTTAAATAAAAATTTCAACTCAATTCAGTGACAGAATGCAGTTTTTTCATAAATGTATTGTTTGGTACATATGGGAAAGACGGTTGAGAGTCACAGAATAAAGGCAGGTAGTTTGGATCCTGAGTTTGATTCCGAGTTAGGGTTCATCTCTGTGTGGAGTTTCAAATGTTTGTATAGGTGACTCCACTTACTACAATTTCTAGTTTTAATCTAAAAAAAACATGCCAGTATATAGACTAGCTACATTAAATTGACTTTACGTAAGAATGTGTATGTATATGGTGTTCGTCTAGATTTTCTGGTCGGATCACACAGAATAGCTACTCTAGTAAAAATTGCTGATAATGTTAATGCTGGTTAGATTGGGTACATTTATCTACAGTGGTCAATATACAGACGGGTGAGACCAAGGTCTTGGAATCAGGAAATGGCATTACTGGCATTTTTGGCCAGTAAAGAAATGGGCAGTGATTAAAAACAGCTTTAGAAGCAAATGTTAAATAGATCTGATCATATTTGATGTACTCATGCTTTCTATAATTTGTTAGAAGATTAAATGAGTGTTTAAGACCTGTCTCTAGTCACACCTTTCCTGTAATATAGGTTTTAGGTCAGTGTCATTTTATTAAGATTATGACAGTCTAATAAAGGTTGTTATGTTTTTTTTTTTTTCTTGTTTTCATTTGGAAGTATGGAGCTGTGTGAGAAACTTTGTGTAAGAAAGAACAACAATCGTGAGACAAAAAAAGTGTGGAGCACTGTGAGACTAAAAACTCGGTGTGTTAATTAAGCATTAATGTGAAAAAGGTGCACAGTCATGTGACATGAAACAAGGAGGCAGTTTTTGTGTTTAGTGTAGCTCTGTGTTCCATGGTGTTAATATATGTTCTCTTATGAAGCACCTTGGTCCTGGGGAAACGTTGACTTGATTTGACTTAACTAATGGGAAATGTAGTTCTGTTGTATTAAATTGACAACTTTCTGTTATAATATTCCTCCTTTAACCAGTATGGGTATGGAGCATTGTTCTAGGTGTTTTATGGCTTTTCAGAGATGATAATAAGCATAAATTTTAAGGGGAAAAAAACCCGAAGACAAAGACATTTTCCTATAAAAAGTCTGAGTTCTGACTGATCAGACTAGGCAAAAACACAACATCTCCAAAGGGTGGCCGAAAATAATGGGCATATACTGTACAGTGCAGTTAATGAGTAGAAGGTGTGTAGGGAAGGAAAAGCCTAGAAGATCATCAGGAAGTTCAATTCAATTCATTTTTATTTGTATAGCGCTTTTAACAATGAACATTGTCTCAAAGCAGCTTTACACAGATTTTTGTCCCTGTCATTTGTATATGTAAAATGAAGTCTTTTGTATATGTAAAAAGTGTGAGCATGTCTTATAACAATGTGTCTTGCAAAGCAGATGAAAGACGTTTGTCTGTAAATCTAGCATTATACCTTTTAAGATTCCTTCATATCCATTCAATAAATCTGAGTGGTCTGTTCCACTCTGCTGTGTGCTGTATACTGTTCTAACTTTTCTAATAATGTAACTTAAGTATGGTACAGTTACACCCTGGACTGTAATGTCTTATACCTATGTCAGAGTTGCTCTATTCATCACCCTTATTCTACACATGGTAATGATTGCAATGAAATGTCAACAGCCCCCTACGGCTCTGCATTGCTAGCTCCACTCTGTATATGTGTCAAGGCCAGTGACAAACATGACACTTTTTGTTTGTATCAAAACAACTGGCCTTGCCATTAACATCTGGGTTTTTCTATTTAAGACAAAACCATTTCAGCCATGATTTGATTTATTTTATTTTATTTATTTAACCTTTATTTTTCCAGGAAGGTCCCATTGAGATTAACAAAAATCTCTTCTTCCAGGGAGTCCTGGCCAAGGTGGCTGTATAAAAGTTTCACATAAACACATAACATACAAAACAAATTCTAAACAAACAAAAGAAAAAAAAAGCAATTAATTAAAACAGTAACATACTTCACTCGTTTTACATTGCAATATATTTTTAAACACATTCAAAGAAGGAATTATTTCTAGTGGAGTAATAGCTTGAAATTCATTTCACAGCCAAGGAGCACAGTAAGAGAAAGCAGATTTTCCGTGTTCCGAGTGTACTCTAGGTACGTCTAATGTAATACCAGTTGAAGATCTGGTGCTGTAGTTCTTTTTACGCAAACATAAAAGCCTAGTAATATAATTTGGAAGCATACCAAGCAGTGCTTTTACAGTATATACTAATATATGTGATTTCCTTCTTTTATATAAGGAGGTCCAACCTACACGGTTATATAGCAAACAATGATGGGTACGTGAACAAGCATTTGTTATAAAACGCAGTGCAGCATGATAAACACAATCTAATGTTTTTAATAAATATATAGAGGCATGCATATAAATAATATTACCATAATTTAAAATGGGTAAAAAAGTACTCTGTATAATTTTCTTTTTAGCTCCAAAAGAAAAACATTTTTTTTGCCAAAAGAGAAAACCCAGTCTTGGTTTTAATCTTTTTACCAAGTAATCAATATGAACATCAAATGCCAACTTCTCGTTTATCCATATTCCTAGATATTTGTAAGTTGTTACTCTATCTATATGCATGCCATCAATAGAAAGGATAGACGGAGCAGTGATCATAGAACGACTACGCGAAAAAATTATATACTTAGTTTTTTTCGCATTTAAAACTAATTTCAATTGGAGTAAATTATGCTAAAAAAATTTAAAAGAATTCTGGAGAATTTCAATAGCTTGTGACAAAAAGGATGCAGCTGAATAAATAATTGTATGGTCAGCATAAAAATGTAGCTTTGCGGATTTTATTCCCTGCCCTAATTCATTTATAAAAATAGAAAAAAGAAGTGGTGCCAATAAAGAACCTTGAGGAACACCCTTCTTGACTGTTAACACGGATGAAATATAATTATCTACAGCAACACATTGCGTTCGATCAAATAAATAATTTTTAAACCAACTCAAAGCCGAATTACACAGACCTATATATTTAAGTCTTTGTAACAGTAAGTAATGATCCACTAAGTCAGATGCTTTTGTCAAATCAACAAACAAGGTAACACAATGCTGTCTTTCATCGAGAGCAGTTATTAAATCATTTGTAATAAGTGTAGTAGCTGTTATCGTACTATGACCCGCTCTAAAACCTGACTGAAATGCGTTTAGAATATTATGACTACCTAGATATTCTTTCATTTGATCATTTACTATTGATTCAAAAACCTTTGCTGAGATCGGTAGTTTAGAAATAGGTTGATAATTATTTAAATCACAGGGATCTCCTCCTTTTAATAATGGCATAACCATAGCTGATTTCCAAGAAGTTGGAATTACATTAGTGGATAGACTCAAATAAAAAATTGATGCAATAGGTTCAGCAATAATATCTGCAGACAATTTTTTAAAAACTGGTTCAATTTTATCAGATCCACCTGATTTCTTACAGTCTAAATTTGAGAGTAGTTTATAAACTTGGCTGGGTAATATAGATGTAAAGGAAAATAAATCTAAATCATTATAATTTGTCGGCTCTTTAATTTCCTGTTCGCCAGTGACCAACGAATTACTGGTATCTGTTATCAAACTAGCTGAAATAAAATGATTATTAAACATATCAACAATATCAGCCTTGTCTGTAATTAATGTTTGGTCCACTTTTGAAAGTTTTGGAAGATCAGTAGATTTATTTGACCCTACAAGAGATTTTGTTAATTTCCAAAATTTAGAAGGATCGTTCATGTTATTGTTAATTAGATTAAGATAATACTGGCTTTTGGAATTTTTTATCAATTTTGTACACTTATTTCGTAATAATCTATAATTTGACCAGTCCTCATCTCTATTTGTTTTCTTTGCTTTGGACCAGGCCACATTTCTTTGTTTAATAAGATAATAAACAGATTCATTAAACCAAGGATTATTTTTCCCACTTTCCCAGCATTTGTGTGCTGATAGACTGATGTACAATCATGCCTTGTGCCCAGTGTTTCTGGGTTGGAATTAATGTAATGGTTGTGTGCTTCACAGGACTTTGAAATGAATGGCGAACTAAAGGCGGGAGTCATCAGTCTTCTAGAGGAAGTGCTGAGGGATCCTGACCTGCTACCTCAGGAAAGAAAAGCCACAACCAACTTACTAAGGTTGTACCTGATGTCTTATCAATCTGATCACTGACATTAACTTTTTTATAGACTGTCAATCTATATTTATTTTGTAACCTGTGATTGTAAAATTTAAACAAATAATAAAATACTTTTTTTCTATTAAGCCAAAGCATCTTTGAATGCTGAGACCATTATATTGGCAAATTGTTTTTGTGACAAGAAACACATATCCATCTAATCTTTTTTTTCCTCCACTTCAGTGCCCTTTCTCACGAGGAACCAGATGACACGCAGCTTAAAATCAAAGATTTTCTGCTAATGGTGAGTGTGTGTATGCTCTATATTAGTATGTGTATTTGATTAACTAGTGAAATATTGATTTAAAATATTATGACTTCATCAGCCATGCAACAATTAAATTAAATGAATGCCATCTCCTCATCGATATCTCTTTTGTATGAAGATGCATTAAATCAGTCAGATAAATCATGAATATATAGACAGATAGATTTTTAAGCATTTACTACCTACCAGAAGTGCAAATAGTAGCATTGTTAAATTGTTATATTTTAATACACTGTATATACTAATTAATACAACAGTATCCAAAATAATACACAGCATATATTCAGATAATATGCAGTTATATAGATTATAATTTATTTTATAGTATTATTATTTATTTAGCAAAAATTAAGGCAAAATGGGGAAGCCATGTGTGAACTAAATACACCTTATAATTTAATAGCTTGTACAACATCCTTCAGCAGCAATCAAATTTTTTTCTTAGTAAGTCTCACACATTGTTGTAAAGGAATATAAGCCCATGTTTCTTACAGTGTTCTGCCACAGCATTTAATTCGGTCTGGACTTTCATTGGGCCATTGTAAGGCACCACCTTGATTCTGTTCTTTTTAAGTCATTCTGTTGTAGATTTGTTGATGTGCTTGGGGATCATTATCCTGTTGCATGACCCAATTTTAGCCAAGCTTTAGCTGTAGAACAGATGAATACAGTAGAATACAGGTTTACAGAGGTGTTTGTGGCCAATTTAATGACTGCCCAGGTCCTGTTACTGCAAAACAAGCTCAAATTATAACCTCTCCATTACTGTGCTTTACAGTTAGTATGGTATGTTTGTGCGGATATGCTGTGTTTGCCGTTTTGCAAAATATGGTGCTGTGCATTTTGGCCAAACATCTCCACTTTGGTCTCATCAGACCAAAGGACATTGTTCCAGATGTTTGTGGTTTGTTCAGACGCAACTTTCCAAAACTAAGTCGTACTTCTTTGTACTTTTTAGAGAGAGAAGGCTTTCTCCTGTCAGCCCTAAAAAAACTTGTTAAAATTAATGACAATACAATTAGTAAAAGACTGAACATTTAGCATGCTAACTGAACACTGTAGAGTCTGATATGTAACTCCAGTTTTTTGCAATTTCCTGACATCGCACAATTCGACCCTGGGGTAAATTTGCTGGGATTTCCACTTTTGGAAAGATTGGCAAATGTCTTGCCAATTGTCATGAATGTTTTCCTTACTACAGAATGATGGACTTTAACAATTGGTTTATTGCTGATATCTTTTCTCCTTGGCATTGTGTTAACACACCTGAAAGTTCCAGATCAGCAAACAAAACTTTTGCTTTTATAGAGGCGGTCACAGTGGCTGATGATCAAGAGCATTTGAATAGCATCATCTGGCTGCTACTTAGCTTCTTAATTCCTATTGAAGGAGTAAGGGTGTACTTAGAGTTTCACACATGGTTTCTCTATATTTCAGGATATTTTTTGTAAAAATATATTTATATATATATATATTATTCAAAAATATAAATTTTTGAATAATAACGTGTTGTTCATAAGTTACCAACTCCCCCAAGCTGGGATATTGCTATAAATCTACAACTCTATCGAATTGTATATCTAGCAATTATATTATAGAGAGTATACAAAATAAAATTGTTGAACACATCTTTGCATTTTATAAATTTGTGCGTGTGTGTGTGTGTGTGTGTGTGTGTGTGTGTGTGTGTGTGTGTGTGTGTGTGTGTGTGTGTGTGTGCGTGCGTGTTTGTGTGTGTGTGTGTGTGTGTGTGTGTGTGTGTGTGTGTGTGTGTGTGTGTGTGTGTGCGTGCGTGTGTGTTGGGGTGGGGTGGGGTGGTGGATGGGGGGTTCTTAGTCAGAGTACCCCAAAATGGAGTGCTTTGAGTCTTTGTCTGCAATGGAGCTGGCTGAGCAAATCACCTTACTGGACCACATTGTGTTCAGAAGTATTCTTTATGAGTGAGTATCCTTTATTTGTAATTATTTAATACAGAAGTGCATAAGAATAAGAATTCAGTTATTTTATATATTCAGTTATTTTATATATATTCTAAATATTCCAACTGTATGCCTGTAGACCTTTCTCAGAATATAAAGAAAAAGATACAGAAACAGATGAAACAAACAGAGCTCATATGTGTCATGTTAGTGATTAGGTATTCAGGTCATCCACAAACACTTTCCTGTTGGTGAAGACTTGCTGATCTATACCTTCCTCTGCTACATCCAGTGCATGGGGGTACATAGGTACTCTTTAAGAAAAGTAAAAGGATTTTCAGTAACAACACTAAAATGTGAGCCCAATTGTCATGTAATACCAAGACTGGCAGATACTCATGCAATATAAGAACTTTTTTTAATAAACTGACAGACAACTCGGTTAAAATGGAGATCCAAATTCATGACCAGAAAACAGGCTGAGGTCAGGTGATCAGCAAACAACATAAAAGCAAAAATTAGACATGAAACCCAAAAAATCAGATCACAAATGGGCAAGAGAAACACGGAGCAAAAGAAATTGCATGAACAGGCAGCAAACAGTGAAAAATACTCTTCACGAGCATACAGCAGAAAAACTAGGGTATTTAAACACAAACTATTTAATGGGATAAATGCAAACAATAAGGACGTGAGATAAACAAACAATACCAAGACAGGGCTGGAGACAAGACATAAAATCAAAACAAATACACATGGCCACATAAACACAGAAAACATTAGAGAGCACTGTAGCGCTTGGAGCAATAGGTATGATCTCTGGCAGCTATGGTTCACCAGGACCAGGGCTGGGAATTCTAAACTAATGTAACCTTTTTATATTATCTTTTATATCTGTTGCTTCAGGGAATTTCTTGGCCAAGGATGGATGAAAATGGACAAAAATGAAAGAACTCCATACATCATGAAGACTAGTCAGCACTTCAACGATGTAAGTGCGCACAGAAAACAAATAAAAGATTTAGACCAAGATTTGAACAAGTTTCATTGTCTTCTTTTTTTCTTCTCTATCTCTCTCTCACACCCCCACCACCCTCCACCAGATGAGTAATCTGGTGGCATCTGAGATCATGTCACACACAGAGGTAAGCTCCAGAGCTAATTCGATTGACAAATGGTTGGCAGTGGCTGATATCTGCCGCTGCCTCAACAACTACAACGGAGTGCTGGAGATTACATCTGCTCTCAATCGCAGTGCTATTTACAGGCTGAAAAAGACCTGGGCTAAAGTCTGCAAGCAGGTATACTGCCATTTGAATACTTAAACATTTTGTAATAGGTATAAAAATATATAAATTATTAACTCTTTCTGGTTTGTCTATTATAAATGCAAAGCTGGAGGTTAATTACAGTTTTCTTTCATTAGACCAAAGCACTGATGGATAGGCTACAGAAAACAGTGTCTTCAGAAGGAAGATTTAAAAACCTAAGGGAAACCCTGAAAAAGTGAGTTTGTAATTTATACTTAGGATTTTGTAGAAGCTGTGATGTTTCTGTGATAGTGTATAACAATATTTTTTATCGCCTACAGCTGCAATCCTCCATGTGTACCATATTTGGGCATGTACCTAACAGACTTGGCATTTATTGAAGAAGGTACACCAAATTTTACAGAAGAGGGACTAGTCAATTTCTCCAAAATGAGAATGGTGGGTCTAAAGCATGTATACATTATTATGTATTTACATAATGTTCTGCATATAAGTGTATATTTATAATCTAGTTTCACTTTAATAGAAACCAAAATGCATAAAACCATACAGATTCAGTTCAAGAGCTTCAGTTTATGTTCACATAAAAAATCAGAATGGGGAAAATGTTTGATCTGTGTGACTTTTGGATTGGCTGGTTTGAGTGTTATAAAAAGTGCTGATCACCACAACAATCCAGTCTCTAACACGTAATTGTCACACTTGTTCGCAAATTTGTGGTTGTTGCTTGTACCTGTGAATGAAACCCTTACAGTAGGACTTACATGTGCACAAATGTTATATAAAATAAAATAAATGTTTTAATGTACAAAATAAATATTTAACATAAATGTGAATGTACTGCATTTACAATTATGAGCTAATAGCCCCTGTTCTCCCAGGAAAACCTGGTCCTGGTAGGGACTCCAGTTTTAAACCTTTTTTTTGTTGTTGTTGGAATTGTTAGTTTGGGTACAGGAGGCTTGTTTGGGAACATAATTTCATCTCATCATAATTTCAGCAACTTTTAACTCCTGAAACTAATCTTTGTTATTATTTACAGATATATACATGAAAAAAATTGTTGATTAAATTATCAGTAGCTAAATTGGCTACCTGCCTATCAAGTGCTTGTCATGCTACCTACCTTTACATTTATCCACTTGTGTATGTTTGTGCACCTGTAATTGCATGATATTGCAGTCCCAAATCAATCACAGAAATATTTAAATACAAAAAAATAAAAATAAAAACATACAGTGGGGGAAATAATGAATTGATCCCCTGGTGATTTAGTAGTAAATTAACAGTCTAAAATTTGTATGGTAGGTTTATTTGAACAGAGAGACATGATATACAAATATTCATTAAAAAAAAAACATTAAAGAAATAAGTATTTGATTCCATACCAACAAACAAGAATTCTGACTCCCACAGACCCAAATTAGTCCCGTCCCTTTAGGAACGAGCTCCTCATATCAACTCATTATGTGTATAAAAGAATCAAGCACCATGGGAAAGACCAAAGAGCTGCAAAGCACATCAGGGACGAGATTGTACACCTGCACAAGGCTGAAATGGGCTACAAGACCATCAGATTGTAGCCTTGGCCATATGATTTGGGTCATTGTCATGCTGGAAGACCAATCCATGACCCATCTTCAGTGTTCTGGCTGAGGCCAGGAGGTTCTCATTCAGGATTCTGCAGCGCATGACCCCGTTCATGTGGTGGAGAGGTTTGAATAAAAGAGGTTAATTCTGTGACTGGTGTCTTTTATTCACACATGAGGTGATATTAGGAGTACTTTCCCAAAGGGACAGGACTAATTTGGGTGTGTGGGAGTAAACTTTAATGTTTTTTTTATGGATTTATTTTTTTTTCCATCTCTCTCTTAAAATAAAAATATTAGACTGTTAATTTATTTATAAAGCGTATTTCCCCCACTGTAAATGGATATATACATTGTATAAGGGTCTGCATTTGTTTTTTAGACATTGGTAGGATTTAATTCAGATTACTTGTATCAAAACAAGATCTTGGGGCCACTGACTGTTTTCAGCCTCCAGTGGAATTTCTTTTCACTTTGTTAAAAAATAGCATGTGGTAAAACTGGCAACCTTATCAGCATTGTGCTTAGAAAATTATCATAGGTACAAAATATTAAAATTCCACATTTAACATTTAAATGAAATATTTACATTTATATTTAAAATTGTATAGTATAAGTTTTAAAGCAAACCAAATTATCACCCACCACTGGGCTTGACAGTTCGTATGAGATGTCTTATGTTGATATGTTGTGTTTTTTGCCAAACATCTACACTTTGGTCTTATCCGTCCAAAAGACAATGTTCCGCAAGTTGTGTGGCTTGTTCAGATTTTCAACTTTGCAAACCTAAGCTCTGCTACCATGTTCTTTTCAGAGAAAAACGTTTTCTTCAGGCAACTCTTCCAAACAAACCATACATGTTCAGCATTTTTCTAATTGTACTGTCATTAGCTTTTATATTTGACATGTTACATGAGACTGCCGTGTCTTTATTACCTTCAATTTTTGAGAATTGCATGGTCTGACTTTCTTTTGTGTTAATTAACACATGAATGGTTGAGACTAAAAAACTGATAAAACTTGAGCTTTATAGAGTCGGTCTCACATGCTGATAATCAATTAGCAAATAATTAGCATTAATTAATTAGCATCACCTGGATGCTGCTTAGTCTCTTAATTTCTATGGAAGCATTAAGGGTATACTTAGTTTTTCCTCATATAGTTTCTATATTTCGGATTAATTTTATTATAAATAAATAAAAAATGATGTGTGCAATATGTCATGTCGTGGCTTTCATCTAAGTATTTAGCTAATTTTAGGACCTGCTAAGGACCAGATAAAATTGTTATTATGTAAAACGAAAGAAACCAAAGGAGAGTGGATTTTCTTTTCACGCGACTGTAAAAGTAACAGAATGGTTACTGTTTGAAAAAAGTGCAAGAAGAAAAAGCTATGCATCTTTTTACCATGTACAGCATCTCACAAAAGTGAGTACACTCCTGACATTTCAGCAACCATTTAAATATATGTTCTCAAGGGACAATATTGTAGAAATTAAACTTGGATATATTTTAGAGTAGTCATTGTGCAGTACAGATTTACTGTCCTCTAAAAATAACTAAACATACAGTGATAATAGCTGTACATCGTGTAACCATGCAAAGCCACATGTCCAAGTCATCATATTCATGTTTTTGTCTGCTTGACAGAACCACACAAATTTGTGTATCGTGTATAAGAACAGGTAAAATTTGGTGCATGTTGATGTTCAACATGCAGCTCATGGTAAAGAATCTCTGAGGACTTGAGAATTAGAATTGTTGCTCTCCACAAAGATGACCATCACTATAAGAAGATCAGTAACACCCTGAAACTGTGTCACAGCACAGTGGCCAGAGTCATGCAGAGACAGGCTCCAAGACGGGTTCCACTCAAAACAGACCTCCCAAGGGTCGATCAAAGGAGTCCTCGAGCTTCAAAAAAGAGACGCATGAGTGTTGCCAGCATTGCTTTAGAAGTTGCAGAAGCGGAAGGTCTGCACACTGCAAAAAATTGGTTTTCATTGCCGTCATCCCAGAAGGAAGCCTCTTCTGAAGCTGGCTCAGAAGAAAGCCTGCAAACAGTTTGCTGAAGACAACCTGTCCAAGAGCATGAATTTCTGCAACCATGTCCTGTGGTCTGATGAGACTAAGATAAACTTGTTTGGCTCAGATGGTGTCCAGCATGTGTGGTGACGCTCTGGTGAGGAGCACCAAGAAAATTGTGTCTTGCATGTCAAGCATTGTGGTGGTAGCATCATGTTCTGGGGCTGCATGAGGGCTGCTGGTCATGGGGAGCTGTGGTTAAATGATGGAAACATGGATTCCAACATGTACTGTGAAATTCTAAGGCAGAACATCAGCAGTTTTTCAACATAACGACCCCAAACACACCACCAAGATGACAACTGCCTTGCTGATTAAGCTAAAAGTGAAGGTAATGGAGTGGCAAAGTATGTCTCCAGACATTAACCATATCGAGCACCTGTAGGGCATCCTCAAGCAGAAGGTGGAGAAGCACCATATGTCTGATATGATGCTCACACAAAATATTGGCACTTTGGACACAGTTTTGACATGTTCACTTAGGGTGTACTCACTTTTGTTGGCAGCTATTTGGACAATATTGGCTGTATGTTCAGTTATTTTCAGAGGACAGTAAATCTGTACTGCTCTACAAGCTGCGCATGACTACTTTAAAATATATCCAAGTTTAATTTCTATGTTATTGTCCCTTGAGAAGATTTACTAAAATGTTTGCTGGAATGTGAGGGGTGTACAAAAAAAAACTGAATATTAAGAATCATAATTTTTAAATGCACTGTTTTTTGCTAATAGTTGTCAAATGTGTATCATGCTTCTGTATAATCTCTACTTCATTCAGTGTACATGTTCCAGCACAATGTTTTGCTACACTTTTAAGATTTTTATCTGACTCATCTGATTTATATAGATGACATTATATATGTTGGGAGTGTGAAAAGTAATGAAAAAAATCTGTGTTCTATAACATTCTGTATTTATCTCTATAATCCGTAGATTTCTCACGTCATAAGAGAGATACGCCAGTTTCAGCAGACCCCCTACAGGATAGAACATCAGCCCAAGGTGCTTTAATTGTTGGGCTTTGGAGCAGTATATATTAGTGCTAATCTCAATCATAAAGCATTTAAAAGTTTGTCGTTTCAGCATTTAAATGCTGTTTAAATAAATATTGTTAAGATATTACTCTCTACACATGTAGATTCACTACATTCTGCTAATCATTTAAATACATTTACACTCCTCCTCTTTTCTGACTAGGTGACACAGTTCCTACTAGACAAAACAATCGTTATGGATGATGACACTCTTTACGAACTGTCTCTAAAGCTTGAACCAAGACTCGCGTCTGACAACTGAAGTCATGCTGGAACAAAGCACATGAGAAGCAGGCGTGCATGTGGAATGAATTAGAGATCCTGATCATCTCTCCAGTCATTTCTAGAAGTCAGAATTTGACTTTTATACAATTTTATACATGTACTTAACAGAAATGACAGAGGTCATTTTGAAACAGTGTCTCTTCAAACAGTCTAGAACATTCCAGAAATTAAAGTAATGACTGTATTTAAGGGCCTAACTTTAGAGAGACAGTGCCTTTTTGCCCTTAATACTATTGGAAAATCCTAGCAATTCAACCAAACTCTCAGAAAAATGTAAATCTGTAGAACTCCTCTTTACAAATGAAGGTAGACATGGGTCCATCAGCAACCACCACAAAATTGAAAAAAAATGTCTTGTATGCTGTAGCATTAAGGTTTCACTTAACCAGAACTTAACCAGTTGGCAAGACTTGTTGGAGGATTGTTTTCTGTTTCGATAAAACCAAAATGTACTTTTTGTTCCTAAGGGTCAACACTAGGTATTGAGGGAAAAGGGTGACACTTTTATTAGAAATTAAACATTAAGTTTTTTATATTGATTTTTAAGGTAGTAGCATCGTGTTTTTGGTGTCATCACAAAGCCATGATCTGGATCTGGAAACTAAAAAATGAAAAAGAATGTCTGAGCAAGGATGCCCTCAAACCTAAATACAGCATTTCTGTCAGGAGACATTAGTAAATGTTCCAGCAACTGATGGTAAGAAGTTTGTGGAAGACCACCACAAGCATTTGATTCAGCCAATGCCATCAAATACTAACAAAGCGTATGTATATTTTTTACCTACAGAAAATCTGTAGGTAAAATAGTATAGTAAATAACAAATATAGTTATATAGTAAATAACAAATCTGTAACTGATCCAAGCTAAAGTTTTAAATGACCTCTTATGGATATAAAGTAGATAAACTAGTTGTGTATAACTTCTTGGCCACAACTGTCCGTAGGTACATCAGTCATAATACTATGATGGTTATCATTATCATATATTCTTATGAGGTAATATTTCTCTGCAAAGTAAAATGTTACATTTGTTACAAATGTTACCCCAGATATAGATAATATATTCTATTTAAATTCTCAGGTCATACTGTGCCTTTTTTTCTGAATACTGAATATCATTCAATAATGACGATGTGTAATTCCAAAAAGCTGAAACAGGAAATCTGTAAAAGATTGCTGCATGCCTTTGTGAAACATGGTACTGATAGTATGACAAAATGAAATTTTATTTTAAAAAAAAGAAAAAAAAAGAAAAAAGAAAAGAAAATACAGGGTCACGTGTTTTGTCCTTTTATTTTAGCATGGCTCTTAAGGTTTTCACTCTGGCGTATAACAGTAGCAATAGCGCCATCTACTGGAGAACAATCATGCAATCGCTGGCTTCACTCCTGCAAAGAACCTTTAGTTATTTGTGAATACATACTAGCGATTATATAAATAAATACGAAGAAAGAATTCTTTATTGTAATATTTACTCGATTTCCACAATTGGACGTATACTGAATACAAATCACAGTTATATATTTTTTGTGTGTGATTACGAGGAATTTTTGTGTTGCACATGTTGGTTTAATGCCATGTATTTGTATTAAATTCAATTACTTTGCTCTTCAGAAGTAGTAAACCATTAAGTGTAAGGTTTTTTTGATTATTCCTGTACTTCCTCACTGCTAAAACATTTGTAGCATTTGCTGCGCAACTGATAATGCAATTATCAGTTATTGTTTATCCATTAAAATTATTTAAATGGATTCTATGGAATACAATGGTGTTCAAACCTTTCAAGCAATGCTAATAATGTTTTAGCATGCCAACATTTTCTTTCAAACTACATCTCCTTTTTTTATAAAGCGTGTATTTTCAAAATGTTGTCTTTGCTCATCAAATTCTGTTTTGTACTCAGCACTAGATTGTTTTTTTATTTTTTTTTACATTTATAGATTATTCTGCATTGCTAGTTTTAAATAGTCGTCATACACACATCTATTCACAGAGTAAGCAATGTTTGTAGAATAAATTTATCACTGACTGGAACTTTATAAGGAACACTCCTAAACTCCTGATTAGTCTTGCTATTATTCAATCAGTCAGTCATGTAACAGCACACTTTACACAGAATGGTGCAGAAACACAACTATCTCAATCATTCTGTAAGTGTAAAAGCCTTGACTAGAAGTCAGATGATACGGCTAGACAGAGGATGGTAAACACACTCGTGAAAAAGACAGCAAAGTGTTAGCAAAAGGGATTGGAAGGTTTCAAACCAGGCCTTAAATGAATTACTCAGACTATGTTTAAAGTTTGGTGCAAATAGATTATTGGATTTAATCCATTGTAAATCTTAAATATTTGCAACTTCATTTAAGGTCTATTACTGTCATTTTTATCTACAGTTTTTTTTCTTATATCATGCTTGCTTTTTAGGTGTAAATAATTCAGCGTGTCAAGGAAAAAATAAATAAATAAATAAAAAGACCCTCTTTGCAACCACTGCGGTATCTTAACAAAAGGAATGTGACACTACCAGAGATCCTTTCTAGGGACCAGTTAGAGAATATTTATTTCCTCTCTCTAACCGTTTAAGACTGGGGAGGCGGTAGAACATCAAGGTGACCCCATAATTCAGTCCATAAAGTTTATGTTCTTCAGTTAGACTTGCCAGGCATCACACAACATACTTACAACTTACATCCAAACAGAAGTGTTAAAAACCGCAGATGATCTCTGTACAAAAAAAATAAATAAAAAATGTTATATATATATATATATAAACTTTTTATTATTATTTATTTGTTATGGGAAAGGGTTAACAGTAATTTTTACATCCTAGAATTAAAAACAATTAAATTTTACTCTCTCTTCCTGGTTGAATTTTACAATCTGTGAAGATTTTGCATTAGTAACCAGGTCTAAGCTCCTAAGAGACAAAATATTTTATTCACAGCCTCCATTTTACTGTTACCACAAAATCAATTTATCGTTTAAAATCTTTCTAATTTTCATTTTCAAGATCTTGAACAGTCTCAAGTGCAGTAAACCTAAAATACGTGAAACAGTTGTAACCGAATATGATGTGTGAAATTACGTGTTTCTGATCAGCAGAACATTTTTCACGAGTGTTTACCATTAGAGCATCTGTCCCAAGAAACCTCTACAAAAGGCCTGTACATCACATAATGCTAATCTTGTTCTATAAAACACTTGGGTTACAAGTTTGCCTGATAACTCATAGGTAAAAGTGAAGGCCATCCAATCTTTATCTGTCGAATCTGTGCTCAGATTCCTATTCTTGGCTGGCAGGAGACTTCAATATGTTATGTTGTTGTTGCTCATGTTTTGTGCATGCTGAGATGCTTTTCTGCTTACCTCTAACACTAACCCTAGCAAATCAAGTGTATATGTGTACCTTATATGTAATTATAATAGTGAGAGTTATTATACAAGGTCACATTGGACTCATGTCAAGATGGCAAATTTACAGTGGATCTTAATTTACTAGAAAACCATTTTAAAAACATTTAGATATTTTGTCATATTTTTAATCAGACATTACTGTAGCAAGGCACTGGCAAAACCCTCTGCTGTACGCTTATCAAAAACTTTAGTAGAAACACCAGTAGACCTATTCATTAGTGCAATGATGTGACCAGCCAATCATGTGGCAACAGTGCAGTTCATAACATCATGAAGCAGTTTCAAGTTAAGATTCAAATCAATCCTCAGAATGAGGGATGCAATCTTAGTGACTTTGACCTTGGCATAATTATTGGTAGCAATTTAAGGTTTTCCATAACTGCTGAGCTCTGTGATTTGAGAGAGAACAGCAGTTTGGTAGACAAACACCTTGTTGATGGGCATTCAACAGAGATTGCTACCACTGTAGTGAGCAGAAAAGCATCTCATAACCTCTGACTCCAACACAACTTTAGAATGAGGTAAACAGGAAAGATGCACTTTAAATATCGGCAGTAAAATCTTTCATGATGCAGTCATGAATCTCAGAGGAATGTTTCCAGTATCTTGTTAAATCCATGCCAGGAAGAAATAAAGCTGCTTTGAAAGCAAACATCTCAGCCAGCATTAGTATAATGTTAATAATAAATTCCTCATTGAGGATAGTTTAACTGTAGACTGTTAGAACTAGAGGTTGACCGATATGTTTTTTCCCCTGGCGAATGCCGATATTTAGAATTCAGGACATCCGATGACAATTTTTTTGGTATGATATGTTTTGCCGATTGTCTTTTTTCCTATTCAGGTCATAAAATCTAATTATTAAATAATAAAATGTGATGCAGAATTAAACATTTATTGAACAACACAAGCCTCTCCAATCGGTGCACTTGTTACCAGGTTTTTGTAACCGAGTCATCCTGATGCATAAACCAAGGCTGGTTAAAGGCTTACTAACAATACAGTTCCAAAAAGGTACTCGCATTCTCTTCCCAAATGCAGCATCATATTTAAATCAATGAAATATATAAGACTAGATAAGACACCAAGCTGGCGGTCGGGCAACTGGAAATGTCAGGGGATTTTGAGTGGCTTTAGTTTTTTTTCCCCCTGCACTGTTTCCTCTAGTGAGATGATATCAGCTGTTTCTCAGCTGATTCCGCATGTCGAGTTAGCGGTGGAGCTCGTAGGGGAGAAAGAGAATCCGATTGGCTATTTAGCTTAGCGAATTAACACACGAAAAGAAACACGTCATAAACGCCGATTGCTTTATATATTTACAGTTCTAGCTCTTTCAGTTTCCTTGTATGGCTGCCGAATACAGACTACTGCCTGCTAGTATGGGAAAGTTGTTTTCTCATGCAAGAGCAAAATGTACACGCAGGATTTAGTGTGGCAGATGCGACTCTCTAATAATCAACCTAATTTGCAGCACAATCGGCCAATGGCGATCAGTTTTTTTAAAAATGGGCCCGATCAATCAGTCGACCTCTAGTTAGAACAAAAGAAAGTTTATCTATATTCTATGTAATAAATACAAGAAATTCCAATTAATATAGATTATTAACAAAATAACACGAGTTTACATGGCAATTTGCAATCAATCTATTCAGATAAATATGTACACTAAACTATTATATGGTAGCTGATAAAAATAAAGCCCCAGTCGCTTCATTTCATTATGAAAAATAATCGTCAGTTCATTGTGGATTGTTATGTAAACAATCAGTTCCATTGTACAAGATAATAAAAATGACATACTTGAAGTCAAGTTTACTGACTTATTCTGCTTGTCCTAGTTTGCTTGTTGTTCTGAATTTACAGAAACTTTTCTTCCAGAATAAAGTCAATCTCTAGTAAATCATATATAATTACTTTTGAAGAACTCTTAAAATCAGACACAAACGGTTGGGGTTTTTTTCCTCCTTTTTTTTTTTTATAACATCATAAACATTACTGGTAACAGTGACTAAGCTGTATTTTTGTATATTGAATGAATTACAGAGGTTATGAAGAACATAACACTTTGCTCCACAGAATACAGTGCAACCTAAGCAACAAACAAAAACAAAAAAAAGAATAAAAAGAAATAAAAGAAATGTATGCCACACACCTTTAGAACCTTGATACATTAAGTGTAATCTACCATTTAGTTGATGGATTTTTGCCCAAAACAAAGACATGTTTGTGGAAGAAAAATACAGAACAGACATAATACAAGGTGTCCCAGAAATCTCCATTCATATTTCTTTTAACAAAATGACAAAAAGCTTTCATAGTTAATTTATATATTATTTTCCCCCAGACAGCCTTTCAATGCTGTTGAACAAAAAAATATATAATGAAATAATTCAAGAGGTTTTTGTAAATATTTGCTAAAAGGTTATTCATGTCCTCTTTCTATGGAGACTTCTTAAACATCGTGTATAATGAATTCCACTGTAGTAATAAGCTCTGGGAGAAGAAAAACAGTCATAATTCATTGCACAGCAGGTTTTATGACCAGTACACGGCTCTGTGCAAATTAAGAACAAATTAAAAAGAACAGCATTTACCCCCACTCTCAACACCTAAATCTTGCCATTTTGTCCAATTTTCCATTTACACTTGCATCTGGATCACATACACTTTATACACTATAGAAAAAAACAGCCATCCAGTTGGCACCCAGAGGGCAAGTACAACTGAGTCATAAAAGTCCTGTAGCAAGGTTGAAATGCTTTTGGGATGCTCTGCTCCAAGTTCAGAGTGGATGCTAGGAGCTTTGGTGGGAGGGCACAGGTAGAGGTTTAAAGATTTGGAGAGGCGGGCAAAAAGGAGCGTGGGAATGACACTCATCTTATTAGTCCACCGGTCGCTTTTCACCATGTTTCTTTGTAAACTCTTCTGCATTCTTAAAGAATTTTTTACGGTCTTTTGAGTATTCCTCTGCTAGGTCGGCCCTCAGTGGGTGCTCCGGCTGAGGGTCATTGACAAGGGCGATGAGAGACTGGATTACTAATTTGTGGGATGTATTGGGGTAGGGGTGGGGGGTTGGGGGGAGGAGAAAACATTGTTGAATGAGAAAAGACAATAAGCTTACTGACACCTGCATGTACAGTATTTCACAACGTGAGTACATTCAAAATATTTCAGCAACCATTTCAGTACATCTCAGCAAGGGACAATAATATAGAAATTAACCATTATTGTCTTAATATTTGGCAACAAAAGTGAGTACATCTTAAGTAAACATGTCAAAACTGTGCCCAAAGTGTCAATATTTTGTGTGATCATTGTTATCTAGCACTGCCTTAATCCCCCTTGGCATGAAATTCACCAGAGCTGCACAGGTTGTTGCTGGGATCCTCTTCCACTCCACAATGAAATCACATAACAGCTGGATATTAGACACATGGTGCTTCTCCACCTTTCACCTGATGATGCCCCACAGGTGCTCAATAGGGTCCAGGTGTGGACTATAGCAAGGCAGCCGTCATCTTGGTGGTGTGTTTGGAGTCGTAATTATGTTGGAAAACTTCGGTTTGGCCCAGTTTCTGAAGGAGGTGTCATGTTCTGCTTCAGAGTGTCACAGTATATATTGGAATCCATGTTTTCCTCAATGTACTGCAGCTCCCCGGGTACCAGCAGCACTCATGCAGCCCCAGACCATGATACTACCACTAACATGCTTGACTGTAGGCAAGACAATTTTCTTGGTACTACTCACCAGGGCATCACACATTATAGACACCACCTGAGCCAAACAAGTTTTCCTTAGTCTCGTCAGACCACAGGACATGGTTCCAGTAATTTATGCTTGCTCTTGGACAGGTTTTCTCCAGCAAACTATTTGCAGGCTTTTCTGTGAGTCAGCATCAGAAAAGGCTGCATTCTGGGACGACGGCCATGCAAACTGACTTGTTGCAGTGTGCGGTGTATAGTCTGAGCAGTGGCAAGTGGACCTTCCGCTTCTGCAACCTCTAAAGTAAAGCTGCCAGCACCCTTCAACTTTGAGTGGAACCTGTCTTAGAAAACCTCTGCATGACTCTGGCCAATGTACTGTAACTCAGTTTCAGGGTTTTACTGATCATCTTATAGCCCTGATCATCATTGTGGAGAGCAACTATTCTAATTCTTAAATCCTCAAAGATTAATCACCATGAGGTGCATGTTGAACATTCAGTGGTCAGTATGGGGGAATTTTACTCAAAACCCCAAATTTTAACTGCTCTACTACAAGATACACAAATTTGTATGGTTCTGTAACACAGACAAAAACATGAATATGATGAATAGGACATGAGGCTTTGCATGGTTACACAATGTACAGCCATTATCAATTAGGGTGTACTCACTTTTGTAGCCATTTATTTTGACAATAATGGCTTCATTGAGTTTATTATTTTTTAGAAGACAGTAAATCTTTACTGCTATACAAGCTGCACATTGACTACTCTAAAATATATCCAAGTTTCATTTTTATAGTCTTGTCCATTAAAAAGATTTACTAAAATAGAAGCTGAAATGTGACGAATGTATTTAATTGTGTGAGATACTGTAACAGCCAACAAAATATTTTGTTTGTGTGTTTAAATGCTGAGATGGTTTACCTTGGTCGGTTTTGGTTGCAGGTTTCCAGTTTTCAGCACTTATGACTGGCAAGCACACCTGCCCTTTCTCATCTATGTTCGGGTGGTAGATCTTTGTTTTAAATGTGATCTTGGGTGGCTTGAATGGATACTCAGCTGGAAAAATTATCTCAATCCGAAATGCACCTTTATCATATGGGGGGTTATCCTGAAAAGACAAACAGCTGTTTTAATTATATCTCTTGAATTCTCAGTTTTCTTTAAGGATAGATGGTGTTCCCATCTCTTGAAGTACCAACCAACACTGACAAATGGCAATGCTTTATTAACTAGATGTCTGGGGGGGAGACTATCTGGACAACATAGTAAACATCTCCAGCTTGATCTGATTGCACCCAATTTGAATGTGGTACTTTAAAACTCTTCTCAGCTATTAAAACATAATTGTACTCAAACAAAAACACTGAGAGACACCTTATTAAGCAACTTGCTCTGTTCATAACGACGAGGCCACAGGCAGATCCTTAAAACTAGTCTCAATTAGATTGTACTCCAAGTCTATTTTCAATTATTAAATATTCATTCATATCACCCAAACAACTCAGGGGCTCAACTTTTGGTTCTACTGAATTCCAATGACAAAATTAAAAAAACGTTCATTGTTTCCTCCAGATTTCTTTTTGCTTTTATGCATTATATATCCAAAAGTAAATAAAGTAAAGTAAATATCTTAACAAAAATTATACTAAACAATAATTAATTAATTACAAATCAACTTCTAGAAAGCAATAATAAAACATTTTAATACTCACAGGAACAATAAGCCCTTGCCAAGTCAAAATGTTTGACTCATCGACTTGAATGTTGCGGAAGTTTTTCATTCCAGACTTGCGGATTTCATCAAGTTCCTGTGAAACAAAGTGCACAGATATGATTTTTAATGCAGGTAGTCTGTTCTAATACCTGAAACTAAGGCTCAATGTTTAAAACCATATTGGATTAGACAGAAACAATACAAACACAAGAATGAAAACTCATCCCACTCAAAGCCCTTCATTTTGAAGGCAAACAACTTCATATGAAGTGATCAATAATTCATAAAAATGGATGTTTCCAGCATGATAAGAGGCCACAAATTCACTGCTGTCTGAATCACTATCGTTGCCATAACGCTTTAATTGCAATCGATTAGTTATTTTACTAATAAGCACAAACAGTGGATTAAATTAGGTTTTAATTTCGCTTTAAAAATTTAAAAATAATATTAAACCAAGCTCGGGGATGGCAACCACATGCGTCTCATACTGCGAAATGTAACTACTCAAGTCAAAGCTACACCCACTTGACACCTCTCCGACTTCCTGCTTCTGTCCAACTAACTTTTTTTTTTTTGCTATCGGAAATCTATCGTGCTGAAATGTATGATATGCACACGTTAGTGTTATACGGTAAGAAAAACAATCTTAGAGCTACATCGGTTTGTTAGCATTTTGTCCAGAGGTTACGCTACAAAGTTGACAAGCCAATCAGCAATCACACAGCTAGCTAATTTGCTCTTAGGCCATCTGAGTCTTTACAGCTAGCTGACTTAATCTCTTCAAACCCCAAACGTTTTATTCAAACCCTTTTCAGACAGCTGGCATCAGCCTGATCCGTGTTAACCCTGACTTAAACACGACGCCTATGAGAAGCGAGAGACCCTTCAGCGAAGAGTACATTCAGTTCTTTTTTTGCCGGCGGCCTTCGCAAGCGAACAAGTTCATTCGCTCAACCGTTTCCACTAGCCAGCGCGCTAACAGGCTAACTACTTAGCTGCTCTTGGCTAAATGCGATGTAACTGCCTAGCTTTTTAGCTTCTCCATTCTCATATTTCTTAGACGTAAGACAGACGTACATGAAATATTTTTTAACATATGTTTAACTGACACCAGCTTCTTATACGCACTACATACAACCGACTAGACAGGAAGCGTCATAAATGTTATTTAACAATAATAATAATTAGGGATTACTCAGAGTATTTACCTTATGAAGCCTCCTGCTTGCCGCCATCTTGGATTTGCTGACTAACTACCCAGAGTGCACCGCGACGGATATCGCTGTTCTTCTGGAAATCCCCCCCTCGACACATTCTCATTTAAATTTTAATAAAATAAACAATAGAAATGCGGAGTAACGAGTGAACACACAACAAGCTTAACATGACAAATATAAATTGCTTACTTCATTGTTTTTTCTATAAAATTCTGGGCTATATTATTATGGCAAACACATTGAAATTAAATGTCATTGTGACTCATCACAGTAGTTCTGTGTAGTCATTCTTTAATTTCCCAATGGCAACAGAAGGTTGATCTACAAAAAATATATAATAAAAACATTGCAGTAGTTGCTATGGCCAAACTTACTGTAAGGAAAAGATTATTCAACAATTCTATAAGAATTAGTTACCAGTGTCAAGCCTTGTGACATATTTGATCCAGGACAGAAAAGTTGATGCTTTCTTGTTTCTCTGTAACAAGTTGCATTCGTTTCCAATACATTACAATCACACACTTATGCTTTCAACAGTTTGGAAAGACCAAGATGCGTGCCTTTGGATTAGGGAAGGAAACCACAGTACTTGGAGGAACCAATGATCTTACCACTAAACTGTGCAATTAATTGTTGTTTTGGATGAAAAATCTGTAATTAGTGACACATTGCTGTGGTGTAAAGAATACAACACAATGAACACTATCAGAAAAAATAATCATTACACAACTGCATCATTGATATTTCCAATAACAGCACAGCAATTTATCTTTCCAAATTACATACACGCAGTGTTCAGTGTTTCCTATGTTGTGCAATAGTCTACACAACCTGGATCTAAAACGGATTAGAATTAGGCTATTAACATCTGATGTAACATTGAACTCTACACTTTTACAACAACAAAAAATACTGACTTCCTGTTTTTCAAAATGTGACAGAAAAAAAGGTAAAATTGTGATAGAATTGGAAGAAAGTGACTTTGCAGTATAAAAGTAGAAACCAGAGGTTCAATCAGTGTATTTATTTACTTGGTTGAATAAACAAGGTAATTGACAGTAGTGTTGATCGTGACACATCTTATGCAGTGTTGAAAAGTAACAAATTACATTTACCCACATTGCTTTAATTGAGTCTTTTTTGTACTGAGTAGTTTTATCAGTAGTTTTACTTTTACTTAATGTTTTGTTTAAAATATTGATCTTTGTTACATTTAAAAAAATATTTTATAGACCTGTTATTCTACTTGTACTTAAGTAAAAGTTAATCAAAATAAAAGTAATTTTACTTAAGACTAGAATATTTTTAGTACTATTTCCACCTCTCATCTTAAGACTTGTACTTTATATTTGCTCAGACTTAACAATAAGATATATAATTCAAGATACATGTAAACAGGTATTCTAACATAAAAAGCATCAGACCTTTATAATTTGTATGTTATCTGTATCTTCTACTAATTACAATTATAATTCCTGTTCAGTAAATATCTTTATATAATTGTATACATCTGCACATAAGTGTAAAACTCCACTTTTACCAAACATTTGTGTTTCACCTTGGGACAATAAAAAACTTTGTCCAGCAGGTGGTGGTAAATAGAATGAAAAGGAATGATATCGACCATATTTTATATGATTATATATATATATATATATATATATATATATATATATATATATATATATATATATATATATATATATATATATATAAAAGCCAAGCTTTAGCTGTAGGACAGATGGCCTCACATTTGACTTTAGAATACTTTGATACACAGAGGAATTCATGGTCATCTCAATGACCCAGGCCCAGGTCCTGTGGCTCCACAGACTGATGAGCAGCAACAATTACTATAGAATTTCAAAATTATAGGGCACAAAAATCTATAAACAAACAAAAAAAATGATGTAACTTTGCACTTAAAACATTTATTTTATAATTGTATTTTATACAATAATACCAAATACTTATTATAGAACTCATAGATAATGATTTTGATTTGACTGAAAATAAAAACTAAAAAGTAGTAAGGAAAAGTCATATTTTCTCCCAGTGTCCTCTAGGTGGCACAGGAGTACACGACATTAACCTAAACATCATTATCGACCCAAACAATAAGGTGGCATTGGCAGACATTGATATTCTTTTAGTCCAGAAACTCTGTGCTGACAAGCATCTTGCTGATGAGGTGTTTAGTAATTACACAACAAGTGGGATCAACTGTGTTAAACATAAGGATTTTTCTAAAATACTCTCCAGTACAGAGAAAAATCACATTTAAAATTGACCTCTACATAATTTTGAAAATCTCTCTCTCTTTCACTTACACTCTCACGCACAGTACCCATTTGTTATAACCTTCACTCTTCTGGGAAGATGTTTCACTAGATTTTGAAGTGTTTTTGTGGAGATTTGTGCTCATTCAACCACAAGGTGTTAGTAAAATAATGTGCTGATTGTGGGATGAGGAGGCCTGGGGTGCAGCGCTCCAACTCATCCTAAAGGTGATCAGAATTGAGGTCAGAGGTCTATATCAGGCAAGTTAAGTTCCTCCACCCCGACCCATATGGATATGACCATATCTTCATGGCTTTGTGCACAGTTGCACTGTCATGCTGGAACTAGACTCCTAATTCAAGTGAAGGGAAAATGTAATGCGAAAGACATGCTATACAATAGAGTACATGTAATATTTTCTACATGTAACATATGCTATACTATATCTTACATGATATACTGTATATCGGAGTGCCTCTAAAAATGTGGTAGCAGTTTGGGAACGAACCATATATGGCTGGAAAAGTCTGTATGTATGCATGTATGCATGTATATATGTGTGTGTACTTCTGTGTGTATACAGCCTACATAGCCCATGTATATACCAGTTATTGTAGCTTAGCCAGTCTAACAGGCCACACCTTGATGCATATCAGGCGTTGCATAAACAATTCATTGACTACATTCAGGTATTTTCATCAGTTTGTTGTCGCTGCATTATTTCAGTACAGTGTATATTGGAGGTGCAGCAGAGGCCTGGAGGTGTGAATGTGAATGTGACTTCATCAGAACAACCGAATAAAACCAACTGCCTCTGGCACTGAACCGAATTGGTGGCTCCCCCTAGTCCTCTAGTCCTCCTCCTCCTTCTCTCTCTCTCTCTCTCTCTCTCTCTCTTCTCACCCCCTCTTTCCCTGGCTTTTATTCAAATTTGGGTCAGGGGTGAGGATTCTAGCTTCACGTCACAAGCTTGCAAGATGGCGCGCGCAGAGCTGTGAGATGAGAGAGCAGGATGGCTGTGTGAAGAGCTTCAATCGATTTAATAAGGTACAGTCTTCTCGGATTTGTTTATTTTATTTTATATATATATATATATATATATATATATATATATATATATATATATATATATGTGTATATGTGTGTGTGTGTGTGACGGTGTGTATGTGTGTATGCGCGCGCGCCTGCGCTCTGTGGATACCTTTTTAGTGAACGGGTTCGCAAACGTGTGTGTGTGTGTGTGTGTGTGTGTGTGTGTGTGTGTGTGTCTGTCTGTCTGTCTGTCCGTCCGTCCGTCCCCCCCCCCCCACAGGGGCTTCTCTTGTTTAGTGCTTTCCACCACAGCGCCTGTACAAGCTTGGCAGGCTTTGGGCAATGTGCTTTATTCAAAGGATTTATTTTCTTTTAGGTAATGTGTGCTTTCTTCATTGATATAATAATAATAATAATATATCCAGTTGCTTTATTTGCCATTTTAATACAATATCGGCATGTTTCAAATCAGTAACAGTGATGTTTGTGTGTGTGTGTGTGTGTGTGGGGGGGTGTTTTTGTTTTTTGCCGACTCACATTTTGAGAATGTAAAAAAAAAAAGGTGTGTTTTTCTTTCAGACAGCTTTTGCTTGATATTAAATCCAAATGGGTGTGTAAGTCCCGGGTAAGAGTTTATTTTACGGTAAATATAAAACTGTGCGTTTGTTTGGTGTGTGTGTGTGTGTGTGTGTGTGTGTACTGTAGTTTTGGATTGCACACGCGCTGCAGCACCTGAAAACACACGAAAGTCTAAATATTTACAGAATCTTCATATTTCTTGAAAGAATACACGTGAATTTTCGGTCCTGGGCTTCTGTTGCTGAGTTTAGCTTTAAGCTAAGAACAAGAGGACTAAGCTCAGCGTGGTGCTGAAGCTGTTGGAGCAACTTTATTCTTGTGGCTCAGAAATGTTCGTACTGAACGTGATTGGATTTCTTGAGTGAACCTTTCATCTGATCTGTTTTAACGCCTGGGGGAGGGGGTGTCTTACAGTGGTCTTTCTGCACCGATCCACTGCCATCGTTTAGGTATAAGTAGTCCTTGTGTGAGTGACAGTTTTCCCCGGAATGAAAGCAATCCCATGGGGGTTTTTTTTTATGCCACCTATGCACTTACATTAATGTATTAATGCCATTTCCTGTCAAGGAGATGCACACACACACTGTGTCACATGTCAGTGACTGTAATTGGTTAAAAAGATTGCTCAATAAAATCTCGGATTACTAATGAAATGCAGGTTTTTTTTTTGTTTGTTTGTTTTTTTAGAAATCGGAAAAGCATATGGGTAGATTTGTTAGACAGTAGGTATGTTTACATGCAGCTAAATAATCTGTAAGTAATCGGATTGAAAAGTCTTTATGTAAACACCTCTTCCAGTCTGACTGAGCTCGATTCGAATTCTGTTTTGGTCTCTATTCAGGAGCTGGGTAAAAAAAAAAAAAAAGGCAATTAAACAATTTTCTAAATATGATTTCAAAAATAGCATGCACTTTTTTGGTGTGGTGGTTTGTGTTTGCGTGTAACTTTAAAAAAATAAAATAAAATTGGAATATCGGCAGTGCACACACAAACAAATAATACAATCTGATTGCAGCATTCAGTAGATATAATAGCACTTTTGGAATCTGCAGTCTTATTGAATTAATTTGGACTGATTAAAAAGGTTGTGTGTAAACATAGAGTACACCAGGGTGCTCTTGAGAAGAAGGACTGTGTTGCTTTTAATAATTATGTATATCTGAAATCTTGCTCAGCATGTTCATGTGCTGTAACAAATTCTTGTAGCTGATTTTTTGCTACAATGCTGCATTCTCACCATTTATCGTTTTAGCATTTTTGTTTTCTTTGTGGTTGCCCTATATCCCTAAGGCAGGTTAATAAAATACTGTCTATCGTCTTTATATTCTTTCTAAAATTCCCTTTTTTTTTTTTTGCCATGGCTGAAGGGTGGTGCTGATGGTAATTAATGTCACCAGCAGCCAGCTTTTAAAGTGGAAAGAGCTTGACATATGCATTTAGGTTTCTGTGCTTATCTCAGGCACATGTTTCAAAGAAGCCTCTGAAGACAATTTGTTTTTTAATTAGTTGAATTTATTCTTTGGTTTAGAGACCCAGCTCTGCTACCCTTATTGTCAATCAGACCCAGAGTTTGTGAAAACCTGTTGACCCAGCATTTTGTAGACGCATCTTTGTATACCTGAGCATAATTTACTGAACACTTTGAGACTTTAGTGAGTAGGTGTGAGGAAAAAAAAACAAGGATTTGTCTCTCAAAGGGAATGAAAATGTGTTTTGTAGTGAAAAGAGAATGTCTTCCATTCTTGAGATAACATGCTCTTGGTTGGAACTACTATTTAGATTCAGTTAGTAAAAACATTTTTCACATTACAGACAAGTGTTTTTTTTTTGGTTTTTTTATTTCATTTTTTAATTAAACCTACATTAGATTTGAGTTTTTTAAATAATTATTTTAAATACATAGTAAAGTTGATCAATACATGGGTATTCTGTGTTTTGTTAAGGTAGTTATAGCAGTTTAACTCAAGGGATGGAAACGTGTAAGATTTTTTGACTCTACTTTAGTAACAATAGGTGTCACTGAAAAAAAAAAAAGTGATTTGTAAACATTCCAGCTGCATTTCTAGCCAGCATGATCATTTATACTGTTTTTAATCTTTCTATAAGTGTGTTTTTATTGAACACAATAGAAATAGTCTGGAGGGGGTTTTGCACCTATGGACCAAAAACTTGTCTACAACTTGAAACCCCCCCCTATTGGATTAGACCAGTTGTTTCATCTCTGTTTCATCTCAGGTTAGTTCATGAATAGGAGCACCTTTATAAATCTGTGTGTGAAAGATCAAATTCTTACAGAATGCCTTGTTTGTTTCTATAGAACTGTGATTGGTTTTAATCAACATATCTTTGAAATAACTGTGGGGAAACAAATAGTCTGATCTGATGTTATTGATCTTTTCACACCCTGGATATGGTTTGCTGGTCCTTTATTGGGTAGTTAAGCTTTCTTTTCATGATCTAACACACTGATATCATTCTTGCTTTGTTCTGCAGAGGTCAGTTACGTTTGTTGTAAATATGTAATATTAATATTGCATTTCCTCTGTTTACTAAGTGCTGCTTTGTGTTTGATTTATAACAAACCCAAAATTAAGCCATCCATGGTTGACTACTTACTTTGTTTTGCCAAACAAAGTTAACCATGGTACAGCTGTTGTTGTTTTTATTTCTCTCCTAAACTTTGGCTTTTCCTCCAGGTTGCAATCTTGCTGATTAGACCAGTTGTTTCATCTTGGTTTTGGCACAGGTCTGTTCACGGATAGGAATGTCTACAGAGCAATAAAAAGGGTCGGCAGCACCTTATCAACTCACTGACACATTGGATATAGACTTTTCTCCAATTACCTTTGTTTTTGGGTTACTTATCCTGCCTGTGGGTTTTCTTTTGGTGGCTTCTAGCGTGACGTGTCAGACATTTGGTCAGACAGATGTGGTGGTGGTTGTTATTTTGGTAATCTTTAAAGTGTGCTTTTTATACCCCAGGCCTAAAAAGGCTATCTTTTTAGAGATGGTACCACTTCGACTAGGTTTAGATTTAGGGCTGGCTTTGATGTTGGAGGTAGACTAATTACAAAAACTGCTACACGAGTTGTTAAAAGTTTTTTTCTGCACAAAATTGTTTCAAAAGTAATCTGTAAAGTGTTTTGTCTTGCCATGCAGACAAAGTGAAAATTATCATCCCTGAAGCTTATTAGAATATTGTTTTTGTCTAGTAATTATAGTTTTGTCATAAATCCAGTGAACAAGTCAAAATAAGGTGAAAGAGGTTTTTAAATTATTTATATATTGATTCCATCGATGAAGTCCTTGGTAAGAGGGCTGATGAATTGAATCAGTTGTGTTACATGAGGTAGAATTCTACACTCTGCAGTGCTGAGTTGTGCTTGAACCAAACTTGCATTTTTTTTAACAACCGGCCTTAAGTAGAAAAGCTGTTTAAAAGTAATGGCTAAAATCACATGATCCATGTGAATAAGATCAGCTGCCTAATGATAACAAGGATGTACTTGTCACTAACTAACCCTCCAGTGATTGCTTCTGTCAGCTGCAGAATAATCATACCATTAAAAAAAACAACTAAATCTACACCCAACTGATTGGCCTTTTATGTTAATGTATGTGTTTTTTTTACTTTTGAGAGACAACTTGACATTTATTAAATAGGCAATAAGTAGTCAATCTATTATTAACTCTCTGTATGGTCATATTTACAGTCTTTTTCAATTAAAATGGGATCCCTTTTAAGGTACAAGAATTTCATTAAAAGTAGCCAAAAAGCATGTGTGGAAATGCATATATATGAAACAGGTTGATGAAATTCAATTCGAATTCATTAAATCTATTTTCATTTAAAAGCTCTATTTGCTTACTTGACATGTAATATTTATTAATAGATCGAGCAGAAGGTAGACAAACATGATGGATACAAGTGGGTCTATTTACACTCTTATACTCATTTTAGTTAGTGATGAACATTCTTCTTGCTATTGATGTCTTGATTTGAAGTAATGTCTGTGAAGTCCACAACCGAAATCCTCACTCCTTACTGAATTACTTTATCTTAGGAATTGCAAAGATTCTGTTACAAGTCAGGGCTTGCTTATCCAGTGCGGGGACTGGTGGCTTACCTGTTCCCACCACACCCTTAGTGTTCCCTCTGGCTCATGTTTCATGTTGTCCTTCATGCAAGCCAGCCAGAAACATCCACTGGTCTCCTTTTCCCAACCCCCATCATTCAACAAAGAAACTGACCCTGGAGGCTGGCATTAATGAGTGGTAGCAGAAACGTTAAGAAGGCTAAGATGTTACTGTTGCTTGCACCACCTTATTTGCTTTCTGCTCTTACTGGTGTGTGTGTTTGTTTTTAGAACAGGAAAAAAAAAGAGTGATTCCAAATGTAATTTTTTTTTTTTTTTTTAAATAAATAGCATCATAGCCGAGTGTTTTGTGCCATTCATGTTGTGCCTGAAATTCTGTTTTGGAATGCCTGGAAATAATTATTTTTAGTTGAACTAATTGTTTAATTAGTTCAACTAAAATGGTGAACTGATCAACATTGGTTATAAGTCTTCTCTGTGAGTTTTTTTTCTTGTTCTTGATATCCATTTGTGTCTTTTCAGGTTTTTAGGTGTGGACAAAAAGCTGGAAATGGAACTGCCAAATCATGCCAAACAATTGCTGCTGCAGCTGAACCAACAAAGAGCCAAAGGTTATCTGTGTGATGTAATTATAGTTGTAGAAAATGCCCTCTTTCGGGCACACAAAAACATTCTGGCAGCCAGTAGTATCTACTTTAAGTCCCTCATCCTTCATGACAACTTAATTAACCTTGACACAGATATGGTCAACCCATCAATATTTCGGCAGGTACTGGACTTTATTTACACTGGCAAGCTTTTGTCCTCGGATCAAGTCAGTGACCACAATTTTAATGCCCTCTTAACGGCAGCAAGCTACCTCCAACTACATGACTTGGCGGCTCTCTGCAGAAAAAAGTTAAAACGCAATGGCAGATCCCTCCACAATAAACCCACAACTCCTACCAATGGAAGAACTTCTAGGAACCAAAGGCTGTCCTCCACCCCTGTCACTCCAAACCAAATTTCAGGGTTTAAAGATGGTGAAAAAACAAAGAGACATGAGGAGCTACTCAAAGATGAGTTGTCTGAGGATGAGGTTTTTGTCAGGAATGCTCAGTGTGCAAACCCAGCCAACTCTCTCAGTCCCTCTACTAGTAAGAATGGGAGCAATGGCCCAGTTACCAGCAGTGGTGGCCTCTTGGAGCTTGGCCTTGATCTCTCAAAGAAAAGCCCTTCAGGAAGCACAGTCACTGAAGAAGTAAGTCCAAGCAGTATTCCACAAGAATCACCTCAGTCTGCCTCAGAATCCACAGCCAACAGTGCCTCATTTGATGATCTCTCCACCAACCCTCAGAGCCTCGCTACTGGAGAGCCTATGGACATAGGTGAAACAGAAGACAGTGAAGAGAACCAGCATTTCCCAGACCCTGACCAACAAAAAAGCACGCGTCAAACATCACGGTCCAGGCGACAAGCCAAGGGTGAGGGCCACAAAGGTGAAGAAACAGAAAGGCCCACGTTGCCCAACGGAGTTGCCAAGAGGCTAAATGTGGCTGGAGAAAGGCTCTCCGGTGGAGGTAATGTCAACTCTGATCTATTATATCAGTGTAAAGATGAGGATGAAGGACTGGAAAATGGGCAGGAGCAGAGTGAAGAGAGTGGCCAGAGTGAGAATGAAGGCGGGCGCAACAGTGCCAACTATGTGTATCGGCAGGAAGGCTTTGAGCCTGCCCTTGGCGACAACCTTTATGTTTGTATTCCCTGTGGTAAAGGTTTCCCAAGCTCGGAGGAACTAAACGCCCATGTGGAGACCCATACGGAGGAAGAGCTTTACATCAAAGAAGAGGAGGATGATGCCTATCCAAAGGAAGACGAGGCAGAAGCTGAGGACCTGTCATCTCAGACGGTCCAAATGCATGGCATAGATTCGCGGCGCTTTTGCTGTACAGTGTGCAATAAAAGCTACAAAGATCCTGCAACGCTGCGGCAGCACGAGAAGACCCACTGGCTTACACGGCCTTTTCCCTGCAACATCTGTGGCAAAATGTTTACGCAGCGTGGCACCATGACACGGCACATGCGCAGCCACCTTGGTCTGAAACCGTTCGCCTGTGAGGAGTGCGGCATGCGTTTCACACGCCAATACCGACTCACGGAGCACATGCGGGTACACTCTGGGGAAAAGCCCTATGAATGTCAGCTTTGTGGGGGCAAGTTCACCCAACAGCGTAACCTCATCAGCCACCTTCGAATGCATACCTCCCCATCATAAGCCAAAGACACTTTGATTGGAATACCAAGCAAAAAGCTCTCGGTACAATGCACACTTGTATTCTGTGTAGATGATGGCTATGAGTGGTTGATCTGCTGGAAGATATACTCTTGCACTCTCTGCTTGAGTGGCAGGAGTAGTAGTAGTGAAGCCCCAACAGCTAACCTTTACAACTATTGGTATGATTGTTGCATTTTATTTTATTTTTAATTTTTTTTGTCCCCACCTCTCCCTTACCCCTCAATGCTGCGACTGTTTGCCTCAGGCACTAATGCTGTTTTATTCTTTGGGTTCTACAGATCACTTCAGACTAACCTATGCATTGGTTTCATTATTTGTTTCACTAGCTGTTGTCCCCATGTAGTATACAACTTCAAGTGGAGTTAAGAAAAAAGTCTCCAATCTCTTATTAATTGCTAAACGTATTTTTTCAGTTCAAACGAAGATTGAAATATATAATCAAAAGCCTTTAGATTTGTTTATGGCCTTCTATAAAAGCTTTGTTCCATATGCCCCATTGCCTATTTGTAGCCCTTGACGGGGAAAGGGTCCAAAAAAGCTTTTATACCATATTACAAATTCTCAATTGAATTCATCTTGGATAATAATTGCTACATAAAACAAACAAGCATGCTGGAGCCTTTTTGCTTGCCCTGATTGTGGTCCATTAGATGGTTAACCTTTACAGGTGTGACAAAAAAAAAATGTGGCCGGAAAAATGGGAATAGTTGGATGTGCCCTTGGTAAGCTCTCTGCACCTGGGTGCAAGCAAATAAGGGCATAGAAAAGAGTGGTTTCTTTATGTTCTTTTAAGCTCTGATGTTTACTCATATAATATATAGGGGTTTACTCTTGGGACAAAAAGCCAAAAGTAATGGTACTTGTTTTAGATAACTTATTGTTATGCTTCAGTGAATGTTTAAACTGGAAGTTCTTTTGATATTTGTTTTGGATGGGGTGACAGGTGATGGTTAGGATTTGTTTTATTGAATTTTTGAATGTTCATTCTGTCGGTACTGTTATTCAGTTTTGTTTCATTAAGGTTTTTTCATTCACTAAAAACCTATTTTTTAGTCTTGTCACATTTGCTACCTCTTAATTGAAAAAAAAACAAAAAAAAACAGTACGTTCATTGATGGGGAAAAAAGAGGCGCATAGATGAATTCTGTGCCCAAAAGGTTGTAAAAAAAGTGATGAGGTTTTCAGAATGGTCCTAACCTGCCCATCTCTCAACAAAATTGATTGTTGATTGTTTTTTTTTTTTTGTTAAACATATTTAACATAGTTAAAACTAGAATGTAGCTTGTTGGATGCATGTATTTAAGTTTTATGTTAAAGAAATCCAAAGAGAAAACTAGTACTGAGGAATATAATGGCTTATGAACAAACTTTTTCTGTAGAATGTCACTACCAAAGTTTTTAGATTGAATGCAGAAAATAACATTTCAGGAGAAAGATATTCTAAAGAATTTTTTTTTTTTTTTTTCACTTTTTAGTAAAGATGAATGATGTGGAAATGTTAGTTTATACTAGACATTGTACTAAAAACCAATGAACAACTTTTGTAAAACTTCTGCTGATTGGTGGGCTGGCAGTTTTTCAAGTTTACATTAGTTTCTCAAAGTTGGTCCATCATTACTTTTGTCTTCAGATGAACATTATTGAAGGACTTCAGAAGGACTAACTTCCTTTAGTTCAGACCAAAAAAGAAGAAAGAAGTAAGACAAAACGAGTTGTGATGTTTGTGACCACCATTTTGTAGAAGTTCATTTAATGAGGAATCAAAACACTGGATTGTCTCTACAGTAAACAGAAGTGTTCTTGGGCTTTCTCCTAAATGGCAGGAACTGATGTCATTTAGTCAGCTGATACATATTGTATAAATACTTTGCATTGTTCAGAGAATGACTAGTTTGTCCAAAACCCTATTTGTTGTCTTTGGTTGCTGACTTGGGTGACATGGTTACGTTATCAGTTCAAACACTGGTAGGACTATTCTTATATTTTACCTGCTGAATATTTAATGCCCCCTATTTGCAGATTTTTTTTATTTTATTTACAGCCAGGTCCGGTATATCACATTCCACATGTAACTTTCTCACTGAAAATTTTAATAGCATTCCTTTTTTGTTTTTGTTTTTTTAGTTCTGGTTCTGATTTTATAGCCCTTTCTCACTGCAAATTTGTTTAGCATTCCTTTTTTAGGGTTTTGTTTTAGTTCTGGTTCTGAATCCATAGCCCAGTGCGCAAGTGCTAACTAATGATTATGAGGTGCAGCTATTGTCATACTCTAGAATAATGTACACTGACTTCCTTTTTCCTGGAATTTTGTCTAAATCAATCTTTCCAGAGTTAATCAAAACAAAGGACTTGCATTGTAGACATCCAGTTTTTTTTTTTTCTGTTGTTGGACTAAGCAGTTAG
Organism: Silurus aristotelis; assembly: GCF_946808225.1. Lineage (NCBI taxonomy): Eukaryota > Metazoa > Chordata > Actinopteri > Siluriformes > Siluridae > Silurus > Silurus aristotelis. Next base: position 12,420,394 of record NC_139591.1, read on the forward strand.
AGAAAATGGGCAGTATCAAATTCTCAAGTCCCATTTGTTAGTCTGTAGCCCTGTCCCATTTGCTCATATATTGCATCGTATTAGCTACACTTGGTCCAAAACATACATTATTGTAATAGTTTCTTTTCAAGGGTAAAGTGGCTTTTTGTTAAGGAAAGATTTTGTTGTATTGATCAGGCAGCTCATGTTTGGAGAACACTCTGGTGAAGTACTTGTCTCAGCTCAGGGAGACTGTGTGTCCTCCTTGTCACTTCCATATACCATACAGGATTCCAGGAAAAAAGGCTGCCATTTGAGCTCTTGTGTACATATGAGCACTTAACCAGTACATCAGTATCATAGAAAAGTTGTGTTGCATGCAAGTATTCAGAACTGTAGCCGAAAGCGCAAAAAGGACAGCAAAGTTTCAAACTGTGACAATAATTATTTCTACTTACAGACTTCAGGGATAGTTCTACATTTTTTTTTTTTTTTTTGGAAATGTGGAATTTTCGACTACATTTGTAAGACTGTGTCAATTTCTGTATTTTAATGATAAAAAAAACACTAGTTTCCTACAAAATAGATTTTGAGTGTTCCCATTTCAAAAGACTCTTTCACAAAAAAAGAAAAAAATGGAGAAAAGAAGGAAAAAAAAACAGAGGTGTATGAAAGTTTTAGTTTTAAGTTTCAGAGTGTTTTAGAACTAAAAAAAAAAAAAAAAAAAAAATTAAAAGCATAGTGTATAAACATATAAGAAAGCTCATACCCAAAATTCCAGTTTTTGTTTTTTCTAAACCAAAGCACATACCGAATGATTGACAGTTTGTCTAATGTAATGATTCTTGTGTATATCTCACTGTTTACATAAACACATACAGTCACTGACCTCAGGAGAGGAGAGGCCAGTTTGAGAATGCTTCACTATAAAAATTGTATTTCACCAATTTTTTTGTTTGTTTTCCTTTTAGTTTAAATGTCTACATGTATTCCTTTTGCCCTATTATGACCTGGATAAAATCTACTATGGGAAAAGTGTTTGCGTTCCGTTTAATGTATTGTCACATCTGGTTATTTTTATTTTGCTGCTTTAAAATGTCTACATGAGTATGAATAGAAGCTACACAAATGAGTTACCTCAGACCATATAAGGTTTTGTTCTAGTTTCATCTGCTGTTTATTTTCTAATGATTACTTTTTTCACTGAGCCATTTGCTGAATGAACCATAGAAGAAGCAGCGTTCATCTGACTGGCCTTTCCTCTGAATCACATTGGTGCAAACACCTATTGACAGTGTTCAATATATATATATTTTTTCTTTAATTAAAAGTCTATTGTCATTGATGAATGTATTTATTTTTGATCCTGTCTTCACTTTTGTTAAAGATTTCACTTTGTGTGAGATGAGGTGTCGTCAGGGTCTTAATTTTATTGCATAAAATTATGAAAAAATTATCCCAGATGGACATACGCATGAGGAATGTATGTGGTCCCATGAAGTGTTCCTGTTCTAAGTTGGCTTGGCTTCATCCTGATCCAACTGTCACCCAAAGCATGCATGCATGCGCTCTCTCTCTCTCTCTCTCTGTCTGTCTGTCTGTCTCTCTCTCTCTCTCCCCGCCCCTTTGTTCCCCTGTACTAAAGACTTCAAGACGGTTTTTTGTTTGTTTGTTTGTTGTCTGTTGATTTAACATGGGATGACTTCAATTAATTGTGTAACAAGCACTCTTGTTGTGTTTGTGTTCTTTATTGAAATCAGTGGTGTTGTCACGCTATGATGGTTCAAGGCGCCAAGTGGATTCCATTTCCTTTATTTCTTTGGAGGTTGTCAAGGGGGATGTCCTATTTACATATGACCAACAAAGCCAAAGCTTTTTGTAAGAATAAACTCTCCTTTGCTCACCTTCGCCTTCCTGAGTCTGTCAAAACAAGCGAGCGCGAAGCAGATGTGTTGTGTGGTTTGAGATGGAATATAAGCTTTATAAAATGCACTTTGCGATTTGACAGCAAGGTCCCTTAGGAAAGACCTTTTTAAAAAAATAATAATAAAAAAAACTGAGCTATTAACTGAGCTTCAGGTAATTTTGACTTGTTCAATATTTTGAGAATGAAGAATATTGATGATTGATTTGCTGCTATGATTTGTAGCCTGTTGCAGCAGCGCTACATATTTCCTGTGTAGTATTGTGAAGTCTCTCACTGCTAAATGTTGACCAACCACTTGGACCTCGATTTACCAAACAAACCCCTAAGTAAACCAAAGCCAGCTTTACAAGCCTTTGCATTTTCCACAAACCTTTATTTGCAGGAGACCATGTTGCACCTAATACTGTGTTCTTGTTGCTTATATGGCCATTCAGTATCAGCCTTGTTTCACTGACACCTAGTTTTTGTCCATTTTAAGTATAATAGATGCCTTTTTGCCTTATGGCCATCATTTTAAAAAAATGTTTCTGTTGTAAGGATTTATTTCTCAGAAGGGTACATTTTTCAGTTGCAAATACTAGTTCAATTACTGACTTAACAGTTTTTAGCCTTGAACACGGTTCGTGGACAACACCACGGTTTCATGTTTCAGTTCCTCAGAGATCTTGTATTCAGGGTTGAGCTACATGAAGCTTGCAGCTCGAATTGTGTTATGCGAACACAACACGATGTACAGGGGTGATCTCATCTCCTTACAGTCTTAATGTACAGCTACGAGAAGTCATTTTAGAATCATTAAAACCTTGATCAAAATACCCAGACTCCAGGTTTCTTTCTTTACACATGTTTGTGGGTGTGTTTTGTGATGTTTCCCCCTTGTCCAGGCCTGTATAAGAAGGGGAGGACTTGTCCTAACGGTTAAGTGTCTGTTCTGGAGCGTGAGGTTTTAACTGGCAGTTTAGGGAGTCACTGGTGATTGATGATGAACGGGTGAGAGGGAAGCAGCCGCAAACCAGTCATGGCACAACCCTCCGGCTGCCATCTGGGAGCCCTGTGCAAGCTTCACCAATGAAGGGGGCCAACACTTCACTGCTCTCTATGGCTTCGTTCTTAACTTGCACCATTTTCCTCCATCCTCTGTGGCCCATTTAGGCCAGCCCTCTCTCTTTGTCTTCCCTCTCGAGCTTGCCAGTGTGTGTCAAGAGGCCAGGCAGCACCTCCCTACCCCAGGGGAATAGAGGGTTGGCATTTTTATGGTCCTTGTGTGCCTAAATCCATGGGGCCATTTAGCTCCGCCTCGAGTGGTGTCACATGCCAAATGACCCTGAATGGGGTCAGTTTCAGGCACAATGACTAGTATGTTGATGTTGCGTCCCCCTCCCCGCTCTCCTCCCATCTGCTAAGTATAGATTAACTATAGCTACATCTGTGAGGGGGGCCAAATCACATGCAGATCTTGCAAGAAGCTGCTGAATGCATGAAAGGCAATTCAGTTGTCAGATGCCCTTGATGACGATGATTCCTTCCCAGACCGCCCACCCCCACCAAACTGGGCATCTGCTCCATAATGCAAATTTGTACTACACATCTGAAAACAACCAAGCTTTCCGGGTGCCATAGCTGATGACACACAAAATGTTTCCTCTGATGTTTGGAACTTTGACATACGTACAGTACCATAGTTCGTTTTCAATTATTTAAAGATTGCATTAAAAAAAAAAAGCATTTTTATTTTTTTCTCTTAAGAACAAGCAGCATTTCACCAGGTGTCTGCTGCATCAGTACAGCAGCTGCCTCTCAAACACTGGATTAATTCAAAAAAGAGGAAGGGAGGGGGCTAACATACAAGTCTGTCCTGCAGCATTGAAGCTATTCTATTCTTTCATCCCTTCTGCGCTGGGCTGAATGTAACGGTCCAGTCTGCCCATGCTGACTGCCACAGCCTAAAAGAAATGGCACTACAGGTGGCTGGCACAAGGAGGGTGTACATTTAGCATATTGAGCCTTTCACATGGAACAGTACAGCAGTTCTGTTTCAGAAAAAGTGAGAGAGAGTGAGAGGCCTGCGCGCCTCCCTCCTCCATTTGCCCTGTGCCATGGCACTATAGAAAAGCAAGCTTTGGGACTACCATAATGGCCTTTTTTTCTGGTGCTGAAGGGACTGGGCCACAAAAGAAGGGGTCAGAAAAAAGAAATATTCAAAGTTAAATTTGACATTTATCATTTCTAGATGGTATTGCTAGCCATGGAAATGCAAATGAAAAGCGAATTGTTCATGAGAAGAATATTTTGCTAAAGCAGAGTTGCATATAGAGCAATCTCTTCAGTTACAGTAGAAATATTTGCCCTTGCTAAACTGATTAACTACTAATGTAAAAACTAATAATTAAAGGTGTTTTGTAATTAAAAAAATATATATTATATAGTTTGATGCTTATATCCTTGCCTAGCCAAGTGTATTCAGTGCAGCAGTAATAAGCAGCCAATTCTAGTTAAAATTGTTTTAAATCAAAGGCTGTCAACTGTATTTGATTAATTATAATGGGTCTCAGAGACCAAGATTCGGGGTTTATGCAGTTTTAGAGTGGGTTAAATCGCAGAAAAATAACCTCAACACCCGCATGCATTAATACACCAGTGCTGCATTCGAATTCAGTACCCCCTTTAAGCTCATCCATCACTGTCAGCTTGTGTTAGCCCCAAGTGTGTGAGAGAGAGAAAGCAGGGTACGCTATAAACTCTGTGCCACCCCAAGCCTTTTCTTTTCCCCCCAAGGTTTTTAAGGTTTTCCTCTCCCAAAAAAAACTCAAAAGCTGCTTCTTTTAACAATACTAGAAATAATAAACCCTCCCAATAACTTCTGATCACCTTTATGCCTAACCCTAACAGTCTTATTAGTCCTGTGAAAATAAACAGGCATTATACATTTTGAAATGGGTATATCTTTTTGGCATTCAGTCATTTTACATCAAACCCAGCGCTAGTTAAAACAATTAGCAAACTACAGGCTTCTGTGCAAATGCATTTGTGTATCCAGCTTATTTCTCTATAAATATTTCTCTTATGTGATATTCCAGAATTACACCAAAATGAAAACTTTAAATCCTGAAACTCATTTAAAAAAATTATTACTCAGGTCTGACTGTGCTTTTGCTTTTACATTACAGTGGTGTGAAAAAGTGTCCTGATTTCTTTTTTCTTTTTTTTGCATGTTTGTCACACTTTATTGTTTCAGATCATCAAACTAATTTAAATATTAGTAAAAGACATAGTGAAAAAAAACACAAGTGAACACAACATACAGTTTTTAAATGAAGGTTTTTATTATTGAGGGGGAAAAAAGAATCTAAAACTACATGGCCCTGTGTGAAAAAGTGTTTGCCCCTTAAACCTAATAACTGGTTGGGCCGCCCTTAGCAGCAGCAACTGCAATCAAGCGTTTTTGAAAACTTGCAATGAGTCTGTTACAGCGCTGTGGAGGAATGTTTTCCATTTATCTATGCAGAATTGTTGTAATTCAGCCACATTGAAGGGTTTTCTAGCATGAACCACCTTTTCAAAGTCATGCCACAGCATCTCAATAGGATTCAGGTCAGGACTTTGACTAGGCAACTCCAAAGTTTTCATTTTGTTTTTTCTTTAGCCATTTAGATGTGGACTTGCTGGTGTGTTTTGGATCATTGCCTTGCTGCAGAACCCAAGGTTGCTTCAGCTTGAGGTCACAAACAGATGACCAGACATTTTCTTTCAGGATTTTTTCTTAAACAGCAGAATTCATGGTTCCATTTATCAGAGCAAGTCTTCCAGGTCCTGAAGCAGCAAAACAGCCGCAGACCATCACACTACCACCACCATATTTTATTGTTGGTATGATGTTCTTTTTCTGAAATGCAGTGTTATTTTTACACCAGACGTATTAGGACACACCTTCCAAAAAGTTCAACTTTTGTCTCGTCAGTATTTTCTCAAAAGATGTTTTCTGGCAAAATTGAGACGAGGCTTTATGTTATTTTTCTCTGCCATACAGACAATTTTTGCCCAGTCTCTTTTTTATGGTGGAGTCATGAACACTGACCTTAACTGAGGCAAGTGAGGCCTGTAGGTCTTTGAATGTTGTTGTGGGGTCTTTTGTGACTTCTTGGATCAGTCGTCGCTGTGCTCTTGCGGTAATTTTGGTTGGCCGGCCACTCCTGGGAAGGTTCTCCACTGCTCCATGTTTTTGCCATTTGTGAATAATGGTGAGTCCCAAAGCTTTAGAAATGTCTTTATAACCTTTTCCAGACTGATAGATCTTAATTACTTTTAGAATTAGCTTTTGAGGATCTTTTGGTCTACTTCACTTTGTCAGGCAGGTCCTATTTAAGAGATTTCTTGATTGTGAACAGGTGTGGCAGTAATCAGGCCTGGGTGGGGCTAGAGAAATTCAACTCCGGTGTGATAAACCACAATTTTAACGGGGGGCAAACACTTTCTCACACAGGGTCATGTAGTTTTGGATTGTGTTTTCCCTTAATAATAAAAACCTTCATTTAAAAACTGCATGTCGTGTTCACTTATCTTTTACTAATATGTAAATTAGTTTGATGATGTGAAACATTAAAGTGTGACAAACATGACAAAAAATAAGAAATCAGTAAAACACTTATTCACACCACTGTATATTCAAAGCTAAAACTTCACATGGATTCATAGTATATGTTTTTATTATTAATAAATTTATATAATTAAATATTAAGAAACTAGTGTATCATTGCTGTTGTTTCTTCTCCAGTACATGCAGCAAAATGTGTATTTATTCAGTGTTTTGTTTTGAGTATGTCTCATTTTCTTTAGAGTATTTAAAATATCTCTTGACTTCTTGAATTATGAATAGACTATTTAAGACTATAAATAGGGTCAATTTGGACCTGATATGTTGTCAGTCAAACATTTTAAGATAATTAATAAAATTCCCAAAATAATATATACAGTAAAAAATAGTATGTTTAGAAATCTGCTGAGAATATCCATGCAATATATATATATATATATATATATATATATATATATATATATATATATATATATATATATATATATATATATATATAGTTTTTTTTGTTGTTGTTGTTTTTATACAGTTAACTAACCTCTGGGTGTGGGGAGGTGCAAGAACAGTAACATTCTGAATTCTTCATAGTGGTATAGTGTCATTAAGATCCAACAGGGTACTCTCTAGCCCCCACTTAATGAAAGGGTTTGTAAACACAACTGAATTGATAGCAATGTGAGTAGGATTGTTATTTAGATTTAGCTTTAATTTAATTTAGATAGTAACCTGTTTCACTTTTAGGCACCATGGAGGGGTGGGGGCCTTATCTTTAGAAAGATAGGGCTGCAACCTGCAAGTTTGGGCATGACTTAAAGCCTAAATACACCCATAAAGCCTTAAAGTCTTCAGATAAACGGTCAGGTTATCTGACAAAAAAGAAGGAAGCGTAAAACAGTGAACAATATACATTGTAAATATGTAAAGCAGAAGCGATGTTAAACCTATGGCCTTGCTGTGTGCTGGATGATAATGTTATACTATGGAGCATTTGGACCCCTGCAATTCAATACAAAGTTCTTTTGACTGACCATCTTGATCACATGCAGCATTTCTATCCTGATTAGAATGGTCTCTTCAATCCACATGACATAAGGGGAAAACAAAGTTTAATCGGTATGAAATTGATCATGTAAACCATATGCATATACCTACATGCTCACCAGACGTCACCATTCATTCTCTGCACTATGAAGTCACCAGTAAGCGCTCCTACAACTGATAGTAACCCATAGTAACCTTTAATAGTGTGTGGTGCAGGTTGCATTTCACTTTTGACAACAAATCAGATTCAAATTGATAGTCGCAGCACCAAGTCATGCCATATTTGCAAAACTGTCACATCATTGGACATGTTGCTTGTGTCATTCGTCACTGAAAACAAATTGTACGCATTGTTGTCATTGAAGTCACTGTATGCGTAAAAGTAGCGAGACCATCAAATGAGGGAATATCTTTAGGAAGATATTAGGAAGGTATTCCCGCTAGATGTTCTGAAAGTCTAGAGCACTTGTCAAGACGCAAGAGGCTGTTGTAGTAACTCATGGTGGCTCAATGCTTTACTCTGCTGAGCTGCATAAAAATTGCTGGCCCCATGATAAGCAGAGAAGTGTGTGTTCAGGGAGGGGGATGCTTTCAGAAAATTGCTTGCAATGAATGGATGGGCAATGTTGGGGGGGGGGGGGGATAGACAGTGGCAATACCAATTATTGCTGCACACACACACACACTGAACATTCCAACCCCCTTTTTCGTACCAAGGGAGCCAGTTACCATGGCAATGCTGTATTTGGCCTAATGTATGGATGGATGTGGAATTCCAAGAGAGAGTGTGGGCTTCTGGAGAACAAACTGATGCTCTAACACTCTGTTTCTTTATTCATACAATCTTGACTTGGAACAGCTACTTAATGTGTGTGTGTGTGTGTGTGTGTGTGTGTGTGTGTGTGTGTGTGTGTGTGAGTGAGTGAGTGAGAGAGAGATTGTTCAAGGACAAAAAAAAGGAGAGGAAAAGAACAGAACAGAGAAGGTGATATTTGGAGATACTGACTGCTGTAGGTGAATTAATGAGATGTCCTGTATTTCTACAGAAGTGGCTCACCTCCGTGTTTCCATGCCATGCTACAATCTCTAATTAAATATTAATGAAAGAAAGAGTCAGAATGGCCAAACATCCCTCACTGGACAAACAGACATCCACATAAAAAAAAAAAAAAAAAATACCATCTTGCATTTTTCATTTCAGTTTCATTATGGTGATGCTGGATACAAAAGCAATGGTGTGTATTTGAAAATATATTTATACAGAAAGGGTAATGTGTGCGCTACCTTTAAAAATAAACACACCATATACACACTGATTTCAAAACCGTTTGTATTATTTGACATAGGAGCATATTAAACTTCAGTTGAAACAGGCAGACAGTCTGCATCTGAGCAAATCCCTGTTTTCCACTTTCATGCAGTGTGTGTGAAGCCAACTAGGATTTTGACCATAAAGCACTAGTCTGTTGAGCTCATCACAAAATAGCTTACCAGCACAACTCCACTTTTCCAACCAGCATTCTATCGCTACTCCAATAGCATGGAGTTTATTGCACATAAAAAAAACACACACACCAAAAGGAACTGAGCTTGGCTTCACAAGATACAGAAAGTGGTCGTCTAATTAATGCAATAATAGAAACATTATAATTTTAGAATAATGTACATTTGTAGATTATTGTTCAGGCTTTGATCATATTCTCAAACGTATAGCTCTTATATATATATACACACACACACACACACACACACACACACACACACACAAACAATAGGGTTTACATTTACATTCCATATACTACAATAGTTCTTGAAACAAAATTATTAACAGATCAGATGAATAAACTCTGGAAAAAAACAAAAAAAAAACGCTTTAAATAAAATCAAGCCGATTAATTATGGATCGCTGTATCAAGCTGAATTGTGAAATCTGAGAAGCGAAGAATGGAGTTACCAAAAAATAAATTGCAGAAGCACTCCAATTATATGCACGTCTTTAAGATAACACCAGTATATAATAATAATAATAATAATAATAATAATAATAATAATAATAATAAAACAATCCACTGCAGTTCCCGTTTAAAACACGAACACCTTTACAGGTACATGTTCTGCACAATAGCAGACTGTAGGCGCATACATGCAATTACAGTACTGTATGGGCCAAAGTGACAACAATGGCTATTCTGGTAGTAAACATATCATACCCAGTCCAGCAGATTCGAAGGCTGTAAACATTCAAAGTGGAATGTTAACAGAAGGAAAATGAGTCCATTAAAGAGAGCTAAAAAATCATTGCACAAACATTTTGTACAGCAGATGTCTACGGAGGCCCCGCAGCAAGAAACAACAAACCTACGATTATCAGTCTGCCAATACCTTCTCTATGACAGGGGTAGGAATTAGGTAAAGTGCTCATCCTTATATATGGACATTAGGTCTGTTATGGCCACTGATGCCAGAGGAAGGAGGAAAGCTAAGAAGTGTAGATAATTAGGGAGTGAAGAATGATGAAGTGTAGTGACATCAGTATGGGATCTGGTTTTGGTAATACTGAAGCATGTCATAGGTTTTGCTCCTGCAACACAGAAAAGTACTCCATTAGGCAAACATGAGCATAGCTATCAGCTATTATTGACCATTATTATTGTTCTCATAGATATAAAATCAAATAAATCTTTAAAAGGTCACATATGTGGACAAACGATTTAACGTTCAAAAATCTAAATGGAAAAAATAAACAAATAAATAGATAAAATTTGCTTGTACCTGCTACTGAGGAAACAGCGCTCAATGACTTTAATCATGAACGCAGCAGCCTCCTTTTCACTCATGTTGGGGTTGAACCTCTGCCTATGATACACAAACAAAGGTTTTTTTATTTAGAAGTTTGACTTTAATAAGAACACTGGTTTACTGCATTTTATGTTCAAAATGCATCCTTGTCTAGGTGGACAATTTCACCTGGATATTATAGATATGTACTGATCTGCTGCTGTAATCATAAAGACGTTTCTGAGATCATCCCAGACTCCCGGATTATTTTAGTGGAAATAAATAAATAAATAAATAAATAAATAAAAACCCCACAAATAGATGAACTTAATGCATAAAAATGTAAATGCAAGAATATGGAGTATGGAATTAAAATGATTAGAGTACTGTAAAATGCTCTAAGTACTGTATCCATATCTAAGGTGTAATGATTTGTAATCCTGCTATTAATAAAGAGGATGAGGTCCCTTTAGATATTTTTTTCTTCATGTTGAATTAGAGCTTTAAAATTAGAATCCGGATTCATAAAAACTGCTTTTGACAATTGCTTCTGTTAAAATTGCAGCACACTCAACATACTTTAGCAGTTTTATGGTCTGTCCTCGAAAGCATGGAAGGCCAGTATCCAGCATCAAGGTCACCAATGACACCACAGCATCCATATATGGCCTGCAGTTAAGCAGAAAGACATACAGACAGAACATGACTGATGAGAAAGCAAACATGAAAGCTTCCCCCAGTACATTTGCTTCTCTCGGTTCGCTAAAATCCAGCTGAACTCTAACCCTATGTCCCGGCCTTACACCTTATCCCTCATCATCAAACATTTACGATGTACATGTTGTCTCACCTTACAGCAAGATATCCACGCACGCACATCTCCATGAACCACTTAAACGGAGTGGCCTCCATTTTGCCCCCCATGATCATCACCATCTCATCAGTCAGCTTGATGTCTGGCTCCCAGCCCAGGTTCCCGCCCGGAGAGCTCTCGAACATAAAGCCAAAATCTACAGCCAACGAAACGAGAAAGAAATAAAAAAAGAAATTCTATAGTAAGACTTCAAAAGCCCACTTGTCTTCAATCTCATTTGTATAATCAATGAATATAAGCAATGATGGTGTGGTTTGATGACATCATAATAAAGCTGATAGTTTTCCTGTAACAGCATGTTCCTCTCACACCACACCGATTATCAAACAAATACATTTGATTATTTATTGAAGAACAATTCATAATTTGTATCCATTACTTCGTAATTGCACGTGTATACCTTTAAATCGTTATTATTAATCCTTTTTATGTGCTGAACATAATCAAAATCTGAGTTCTCTCAGGAACGTATTACGTGGCAGACCGCAAGTTTGTTTAATCTCCGCCTCGCCCTTTGAGTGACATTTTTTTTTTTTATTACTATTAAACTTGAAAACATACACACTAATGCCAGGGGTATAAAAAAAAAATAAAAAATACAAAAATAAATATAAAAAGTAACTGGATTAAGCACAGTGTTACTGTGGCTACATAATCCGTACCGGAAATATTATTTGTTTTGCGCCTGCATGAACACGCTAAAGAATGAACACATTTGTTAAAGTATGCTGAAATAAGCAGAACATTTAAGTAGATAATATATTTAGGAAATTAAATATTAAATGTAAAAAACCACATATTTAATCAATTTAATTTGTGCCAATTTAATTGATTACTTAATTTAATCAATGTAATAAAAAATGTATTGCATTAATTTGATTAATATTTTTTATAAAATATTATTTTATATATTTGTTAACAAATTAAAAAATTTAAATAGTTCAAATGTTGATCACAAATGTTAATAATAATAAACTGTATAATAAAGAACGACATGCAATTTTATGTTTTGCATTTCTTCCCCCTAACTGTACTGAAATTTAACCAAACTGTTACTTGGAAACTGAGGTACGTAACGAACTGTGAATTTTGTGTACTATATATATATATATATATATATATATATATATATATATATATATATATATATATATATATATATATATATATATATTATATACGTGTGTGTGTGTGTGTGTCTTGATTCTTTATTATTTGCATCTAGAAGAAATATACATTAGAAGCAATAGTATTACTTGTACCTTTCTGCAACTTCCGCATATGTGTGATATCTATTCTTATAGAATAGAATAGAATAATTTTTTACATTTACATTACAGCACAGTGAAATTCTTTCTTTGCATATCCCAGCTTGCTCGGAAGCCGGGGTCAGAGCGCAAGGTCAGCCATGATATCGCCCCCTGGAGCACAGAGGTTTAAGGGACCCCAGCACCTTGACCACTGAGATACCACTCCGGCACTTCTTATACTGTTGTTCACTAAGGTTTTTTACCAATTTTTAGAAAAGTTTTAGAAGTAAGAAACGCACGCACCAATGTGAATCAGGTGGCCTTTGCTGTCCAGCATGATGTTGCCATTGTGCCGGTCTTTGATCTGCAGCAGGAAGAGGAGCAGACTGTAGGCAGCCATGCTGCGGATGAAATTATACCGTGCCTAGTGGACACAAGAGCACAGGCAATGCAATAGGACTCCTGTTTTCACCATAATTACCACTATAGAATACATTTCAATTAATTCCCTTTCCCAGATCCTTTCCCCCAAAAGCTATTTAGAAATTAGGCAGAATAAATTCATTACCATACACTATATGGATAAAAGTATTGGAACGCCTGAGTTTTCCAGCCATGTGTGGTTCTTCCACAAACTGTTACCCCAAAGTTAGAGACACATAACTTTATAGTATGTCTTTGCCTTTAGCATTAAATTTGTGCTTCACTTAAAATAGAAGACAAAACAATGACCATGTACTCAAAGCCTGATCCATGAAGATATGGTTTACATTGGCGATGCTATAGACCTCCTCTGACCTCAACCCTAATAAACACCTTTGGATGAACTGGGATGATGTCCTTATGCCAGGCCTCCTCACCCTACATCAGTACCTGACTTTACTAACACCCTTGTAGCTGAAAGAGAACAAATCTCCACAACCACAGTCCAAAATCTAAACATCTTGTACTAAATGTAAAATGGGATGTTTAAAAATCACATACAAATCTAATGGTCAGGTGTCCACAAACCTTTGTCCATATAGTGTAGCTGAACCCAACAGCAAATTTCTTGAAGCTTTGTTATTTTTTATTTTAAATGTACCAATCAATATCACACAGTATTCCTTACAAAGCTGCACCTCAAAGGCTTAAAGGTTCCTCTCAAATGCTCACATGGTCTCAAGGAGTTATTCCTTGCAACTGGTTCTGCTTATTAAGGACAATGTTCCATCTATAGCCAGATTTCTGTAAAGCTGCTTTGTGACAATGTGCATTGTTAAAAATGTGCTATAAAAGTAAAATTACTTTAATTGTACATTCTTATTCAAGGAAGAGCATGTTGATTATTTTTCTTTCACAGCAGCTCAGATAGTACCTCTGGCTGCAACAATTAATAGTATTACACAAGACGTTTGTAGTGTAATGATCCACATAAACATATTCAAATGGATATGTTTTCTATGAGAAATCACTTTTCGAGCATATTTTTTAAAAAGGTTCCTGTTCCTGTTAACTACATTTAGGTTTATTTTGCCTTCAAGAGAAAGAGTAAAAAAAAGAGAGGATAGAAATGGAATGACTGTTTATAACATCAGGACTAGCTCATTTCTTAAGTTGGTCACATTGGTACAAGGTAAATAAACCACCTTGCTGTTACTGGAAAATAATCAACTTTAGAGTGGAATTGACACCACAATGTTGATTGTTTTCCTGAAAGAGCAGGTTTATTGTTGTTTTATTCTTTACATAAAAATGATTAAAGGGAAAGGGGCATAATAAAGATTAAAAGGAAAAGAGCTTAAGTTTAGAACTGTCACCTTCTGGTAAGCCAGGGTTGATTCGTCGCCATACTTGTTTCTAAAGTAGTCGTACATGCCAAAGTCGGTCTGCCTGCCCAGCTGATCACGAGACTTGCAGTCAGGGATACACTCAATCACACCACACTGGAAGAAACATGCAGTGTTTTTTTTATTTTTTTTTTTATTTGCATCTGCATGTTCTAATCTCATTATTTATTCTTAAAATATTTGTATTATACCACTTTGTATATTTATTTCTGTGTTCTTTCAGTTTTAAATCAAATATGAAAAAAAGTCAAAGGTACTACATAAGCCAATCAAGCAAAACACACAGTAAGTTAATGTGTCTAATGCAATAAAACTCACTCCAGGGGCCGTAGCCACAACTCTGTATGGGAATACAAACAGGTCAAGCCCCACCAGCTCAAATATGTTCTTAAACAGCCCGATGATCTGCAGAGCCAACATGTCCTATCACAAAAAATACAACCTATTATCAAAAAATTATGGTCATTTTATTACAAAGAGCTGTGGCCTTGTAATATTTGTAAAACCACTAACCTGTCTGCAGTCATCTCCTACTTTAAAAATGGCAGCTTGCCAGCAGACCTTCTGGGCAGCTTCAGAGTTTTCTTCGCCATCCTCTACAGAATCACTGAGGCATCGCAGACCTGGAATCAACACAGTACACACACAGTATTGACGTTTATCAGTATGGCCAAATATGAACTTCTTTATAAATGTTATAAAACACAAACAAAAGGTTTATTTTATTTTGTTTAACCTGCAATGTAAACAAAAAGACTAATCTATCTATCTATCTATCTATCTATCTATCTATCTATCTATCTATCTATCTATCTATCTATCTATCTATCTATCTATCTATCTATCTATCTATCTATCTATCTATCTATTAGATTAGATTAAACTTTGTCATTGTGCAAGGTACATTTACTTATTATAAATAAGGGTATGGGTCCATATGTACAGGAGTGGGAGTGAATAATGTACAGAAGGTGCAGTAGGTAATAAGATATGGTATATATTGTAACATATATTATATAATATATAACATAATATATTGGAATGAATTAAGACATTTGTTAAAGTAGGCTGAAATAAGCAGAACAGTTACAGTAAGTACATCAATTCTTTAGAAAATTTAATATAAAATGTAAAACACACACATACACTGACTGTATATCACAAAAGTGAGTACACACC
This sequence comes from Silurus aristotelis, assembly GCF_946808225.1. Taxonomy (NCBI): domain Eukaryota; kingdom Metazoa; phylum Chordata; class Actinopteri; order Siluriformes; family Siluridae; genus Silurus; species Silurus aristotelis. The sequence continues at coordinate 12,435,842 of NC_139591.1, forward strand.
TCACATTTCAGCAACCATTTTATTAAATGTTCTCAAGGGACAATACTATAGAAATGAAAATTGGATATACTTTAGACAATGTGCAGCTTGTATAGCAGTACAGATTTACTGTCCTCAAATAACTCAACATACAGCCATTACTGTCAAAATAGCTGGCAACATAAGTGAACATATCAAAACTGTGGTCAAAGTGTCAATATTTTGTGTAAGCACCATTCTTATCTAGCACTGCCTTAATCATCCTGGGCATGAAATTCACCAGAGCTGCACAGGTTGTTGCTGGGATCCTCTTCCACTCCTCCATAATGGCATCACAGAGCTGCTGGATGTTAAACACATGGTGCTTCTCCACCTTCTGCTTGAGGATGCCCTACAGATGCTCAATAGAATTCAGGTCTGGAGACATACTTGGCCACTCCATCACCTTCACCTTCCTCAGCAAGGCAGTTGTCATCTTGCCGGTGTGTTTGTGGTAATTTTCTATGTTGGAAAACTGCAATTTAGCCTAGTTTCTGAAGGGAGGGCATAATTTTTTGGTTCAGAATGTCACACTATGTTGAATTCATGTTTCACGCATGAACCACAGCTCCCCAGTACCAGCAGCACTCATGCAGCCTCAGACCATGATGCTACCACCACCATGTTTGACTGTAGGCAGGACACAATATTTTTGGTACTCCTCACCAGATCAAGTTTATCTTAGTCTCATCAGACAACAGGACATGGTTCCAGTAATTCATGCTCTTCCACAGGTTGCCTTCATCAAATTGTTTAAAGGCTTTTTTGTGAGCCAGCTTCAGAAGAGGCTTCCTTCTGGGACAACGGCCATGCAAACCGACTTGTTACAGTGTGAGGCGTATGGTCCGAGCACTGACAAGCGGACCTTCTGCTTCAACAATTTCTAAAGCAAAGCTGGCAGCACTCATGCGTCTGTTTTTTGTATAGCTTAGGCCATCTTTGTGGAGAGCCACAATTCTAATTCTTACATCCTAAGAGAGTTATTAGCCATGAGCTGCCATGTTGAACATCCAGTGGTCAGTATGAGAGAATTGTACTTTAAGCAAATTTTAACTACTCTAATAAAAGATACACAAATTTGTATGGTCCTGTCAAGCAGGACATGTGGCTTTTGTTGGCAGTTATTTTGACAATAATAGCTGTATGTATGAGTTATTTTTGGAGGACAGTAAATCTATACTGCTATGCAAGCTGCACATTGACTACTCTAAAATATATTTCTATTAGTTTCATTTCTATAATATTATCCGTTGAGAAAAATACTAAAAGTTTCTGAAATGTGAGGGGTGTACTCACTTTTGTGAGATACTGTACAAAATGTAATGTATTTAATTAATCAATTTTATGTAATAATTTTTATTGAATTTAAATGATTACTTAATGTAATTTATATAATAAAAAAAAGTGTATTGCATTAATTTGATTTATTCTATTTAATTTTTTATAAAAAAAACAAGCAGGCATTTTATTCAAAATAGTTTCAAAAATGTAAACTGTTCTAATGTTGATCACAAATGTTAATAATAAACTGCATTAATAAATAACGACAAGCAATCATATGTTTTGCATTTCTTGCCCTTATTTCTCTGTTGTATTTTGTTGAATGTCAAACATGCTTCTTTCATGTGAATTCATCTTTCAAAGCAGAAAAACTGATTTGCATGCTGTCACTTTAACATCAGAATCTCTGAACATTCTGCTGATGGGCTTCTGAATCTTTATACATTTGAAACTCTGGAAATGAGTGTATTTGAAATTCACATCAAATTATAACCTCTTGTTCTGCCTGACCTGGGCATGTTACTATAGGACCATGTAGCTTTTAGGTTTAGTAAAATACAATTTAATTAATTGGCAAAATAATTTTTAAACCCATTTTGCATTTTCATGATTATGTTAGATCTGTATGAAACGATACGATTGAGACAGAAAACGAGGGTGAGAGGAATATACAACACACCTTCTTTCTCGAGCTCACTCACTCCACATCGCTTGACTTTGAATTTTGCCAGATAAGGTGCTTTGGCAGCACTGCAAAATAAAAACATATGAATAGACCAAAATTAGAAGAACTTAAAATTTTTTAGTATTTGAATGCAACAAACCTTTCCTAAAATGAAATTATGTTTTTTGGTTTTTTTTGCATAATAACCACAAGTTACGAACATTAACCAGACTCTATTACCAATCACATTTAGATATCTGATGTCTGGTCATAGGCTGAAATGATTCAGGTTGCGTCCAGTTTTCTATGAGACATGTGTGAACCCAAGTGAACCCAAGGAAATAATTTTGTCCATATAGTGTATATTTCGGTTGCTTAAAGTTAAGGGTCAAAGTATGTTATAGCTAAGACGTGTTACAGATGTTCATTTTTTTTAATTTTATTAACTACCCTATTGACTAACTGACAACTGTACACAATTTTACACTGTATTACAATTATCAGTCTCTCATTTCTCATCTTTCAATAATTTAGTTTTTTAGCACCTTTTTAAACACACTTTGGAATTTGGGATCAATGACTGAACCAGTAGTAGTGCAGTAGTAAGTGGGACTATTTGAAACAGTATTTTAGCCATAACCACATACATCTGACTGTTTTTTCAGCCGGTCATACAAACACTGAGCACTACAGTGAGCCTGATATTGTCATGTATTATTACAGTAATAATGTGTCTCTTTTGCTTAGGCTCTTTCAGAAACCGCACCTCTGCATAGGAGTTCCTGACTCGTAGTCAATATCTAGAACAATGGCTTCAGGATTGCTTGGTAAGTAGCAGCCTGGAAGAGTGAACAGGACAAAACCAATGTAACACAAATCAAAGAGAATACAAAAAAATAATAAACCAAGAATGTACTAAGACGTAAATGATGCAAAAACAAACACTCACCTGGCTGAACTTTGATATCAGACAAGGCTTTGAGGCAAGCTCTCTTCCTCTCCTCTCCTTTTGGAACAGGCCTGGCAAGAAGAAAGCAGCAGGTTGTGAATCTCAGGAACAACAATTAAGTTTTCTTTGTACTAAATGGTGTGAGTCAACATACTTAATAATGGCTGAGACATTGGTGATCTTGTTGAAGAAGTCAAACTCGCGCTGGTAGAAGTCTTTAGCTGGGCCAGACAGAGAGCTTATAATCTCCTCCATCATCTGCTCCAGCAGCTCGCCAATGTCAGCTTTGTACAAAAAAATTCGAGTGTTAAACACATCTTTAGTACAACTAACAAACCAACTGCAAGTTTGTAATCTGGATGAAAATAAAATCAGATCCAAAAAAGCCATTTGAGAGTCTACTTAACAGCACATCTGCTCAACCCGTAATTACATCTGAGAAATCATACAAGTGACTGCCTGTGTTCTTAATAAATGACTACTGATATATTAATTCGAACTCAAGCTATAATGCTCATGTGCCAGTTACTCACGGTCCTTCTGGTGACCCTCCTCATCTAGGTAGATGTTGGTCTTCATGTTCCAAATGAACTGATGGGCAAGCAGCTGGGATTTCTGCGCAGCCCACAGTATGTACTCACGCACATACCCCATCTGTCACAGAAATAGCAAAGAACACGCATCATGAGTCACAAGAAATCAGCATCCTGTGTGTATTACAAACATGGATAGCAAGCAAAACTTTCTACCTTGTCATACCGGAGTGCTTGTACAATTTGTGGAATGTAGAAGAGAATTGCATCCTTACAGAGAGTGAAAAAGGTATATGTTAACTGACATCCTTGGATGTTCGACAAAAATAATTCTGGTTTCGATCATGAAAAGATTTCGCATAACATTAAATGTCAGATGTGGCAACACTGATAAGAAAATCCAAGCAGGCATATTATATGGCTAAAATAATGTGGAGATCTGGCTGTCACACCCATATATGGGCATTCCACTGGAAATAAAGGGTCCACTAATTCACCTGTGCTCAAATCATGCTCCAAAAAGTCATGTGTGTTAAGAATGGAATGAAAAAACTGTCCTGCACAGAGACCTGACTTCAGTCCCATTAAATAATTGGGTATGAATGGAACCATTACTGAGCACCAATGCTATTGGTCATCACTAAACAGATACATTTATAATAATTAAAAGGCATCCTTCTGATTGCTATATCAACTTTTGCAGAAAAGTTATAAAGCATTATTAAGTAACCCCTTCTAATTTTGATGCAATTTTGACCTGAAGTTGTATCTTGGAAACTGGAGCCAAAAAAAACACTAAGGAGTTCATTTTCCTTCATTAGTGACCCAATTCCCGTTAAAATTTAGATACTTTCATTTCCGGGGCTTTCTCCTTGTAGACCCGTGTAATAGGACATTATAGCCATAACAAATAATAGTACTTTGGATGTTAAAATACATTTGAAGACAAATACTTTTGTGCATTTACTTAAGTGAAAGTTTAAAAAGAGCGGAGCAGGAGTAATATTTTTCTACTTTAACTCAAGTACATGGTTTGTGTACTTCGTCGACCACTGGTGATGACATGCGTGTTTATGTTAAGGCATGGGTTTTTTAGAATTTTCTAGGAAATGTTTAATTGTTCCAGCAAAACCACATAAAGCAAGAAAAATCAAGTGTCTCAATACTTTTATCCATATAGTGTATGTTCCCTTTTTTAAATTTAATCGAATCAGGTTGATCTGAGACATGCCATCACATCTTATTATCGGAAAGGATTGTTTCTATTCACCGTATCGGTCATTAAAAGACTACTGTGATAAACCTCATAGTTAAAGGAAAAAGTATAGTCAAGTATAAAGCATGATGGCAATGGCTGGTGGTACATACTGGTGGGAAAGAACGCAGCACTTTGACTCCATACTGGGCGGTAAGGGGGTGAGGAGGGTACATGCTAGAGAAATAGGACAGGCCAGTTGGGGGATCAGCAGGGGCCCAACACAGGATGTGGCTCAGTTCAGGCGAGTCAGCGTCAATAGTGTGCCATGTCACCAGGAACTGTCAATTGAAAGTAATATTAAAAAAGAAAGTACGCAGAATATAAAACCCACAATCACAAGCTGGCATACATGTTAATTACTGGCTACTCACACACATCTAAATCACACACTCCAATCTAATCGCTCATATCTGTCTGTCTGCACCTGAACACCCACCACCACAATTTCTCTTATTACTCCTTTGTGTCTTTGCCATAAAAATGCAACACAATTTCCTATTTTTTTCCCATACTCCCCAAGGTGAGAAAACATCTCACCTTGACTGCCTCTGGGACATCACTGACTGCACCAGGGTCTAGCCGTACCAGCCGGGTTACTTCAGCCACAATGGCCTCTGTGTTTTTGAACCTGCAAAACGGGTCGTTAAAAGGTGAACAGCATTATAGCGTGTTTTAGCCATTTTTAATTTTTTTTTTTCATCTTGGGAAGATGTTATATCAATCAAGTGGTTTTACAAAAAAAATCTGAGAAATAAGTATTTAAAGAACAACAAATAGTCCAGACAATTTAACTAAGTAAAAATCATGAAGTGTTTTCGGTAAATGTCCTGGTTAATCACTTGAACAGCTTATTTTCAAGCCCATTTTAATTCCAATACGGTAATACAATTTTTTTAACATGCAGATTAATCTTAATTTTTTTTAACGATGGCAAGAATGAAAGACAATTTTTTCCTGAGGTATTGCTTTTAAAGTAAATTCAAAACTACACAGAGCAGTCATGTGTCCATGAAAGTGGAACATGCTAATCAGTTAACAATAATGGCTAGCAGAGGAGCAGAAGAACTTGAAAAGCCTCCCTCGTCATTCAAATCGCATGTATGGGAGCATTTTTTCCCTGTAACTTTTCTTGTAATAAATAAAAATTATATTTGTCTCCTCCCCCTTTTTGCTGATACGAAAGAATTATCCGATTTGTGACTCAAAAACCGTAATGTGATCCGAACGGTGAGTTTTGTGATCTGTTGCACTTCTACCACCAAAAGAACATAAATGCATGTGTCATTTGTCACAATCTCCTAATGAATAGGCGAGTATGCTTCTGTTGTGCCACAGACTGTGCTCCAACTTTTATTTATTACTCAGTAGCTAACCAGAATCTAATGAATTTCAATATCTTAGTTGTACAGCTATACAACTAAATTATCTTTACATACCTGGCTGGGAGATGCAAGGCAAGGTAGGAAGAGATACTCCAGGCTAGGTTGACATTGTCCTTCCACTGTTTCTCACTCAGAGTAATGTACTTGGACCTCCAATTAGCAATGCTGGTCTCTACAGACTGTTCTGTAAAGATGGCCAGCTCCTGGGTGGACAGTGGATTGTACCATGTGGTCAGACGCTCAATCTCACTTGCCTGGGTCGGGAAAAGATGGGAGAGATTTACCAGGCTGAGCGCACAAAGGGCTTCACTTGAGAAAGCAATCTAAAGACTGGCTCTAAAACAAAATAGTGGCTTACCAGTAAAGCAAGTAGCAGTGTTCTGCGCTTCATGTAGTACTTGTGCAGCTGAGTGCCTCTGTTACTCTTTTTTGATATTCCTATTTAAAAAAAAGAAAAAAAGAAAGTAAGGGATAATTACTGGAACAACGTGGCGGTTGGAAAAATAACAGCATCAGCACTTAGCATGTTACAGCAAGAAATGTAGATACAATACAGGCAAATATCAGAACAATCCTGTCTTGGGCATTAAGTTTTTGTTTGCACCTACACATTGTATTTTCTTTAAAATGTAGAAAATGTATAACGAAAAAATTTCCAAAAACCAACAAATCCGTTGCTGATATACTGAATGAATAAATATGTGCTGGGTCGTATATTTTTGCTGGGACTTGTAGCATTCCGATCCTGATGTACACTGCTAGCCTGGACCTCAATGCCTCACATGGAGCATAAGTTTAACACAATTATACAATTACGTAAACAGTACAGAGCACTCATACCCGATTTTTTAGAAGTGGTGGACATTCCGCTGGACAGCGGGTAGGTGTTGATCCAGCCCTGGGCATTTTGTTGGCGCGTGCCCACTGACATGTCCATGGTGTTCCTGGGGTCAGTCGCAGTCATCACCGACAGGCTGTTCAGAGAAGGGTCCTGATTGTCTGCCAAAGTGAAGCAAAATTTCCTTTAATATATGCAGGTGTATACTTTCTCTGTTTATTTCCATTTCCTTATCATTTACAATCGTATAATTTCAACTAACTTTTACCAGTTAAATATCACACAGGTGGATTCCTATTTGTAATTCCAGCACATTCGATCTAACTTTTGCTATCTGAATGGATAATCAGTAATACCTGTAGTACAAAAAGACTATCAATTTCAAACCATATCAGCTTCCTTAGGTGCATTCTTGTGTCTGGGGTGCAAAACACGGATGGAGGGGTCTTCTAGGGGCTGATGGAGTCTAAAATTATTCCGCTAATTCTAAAAAATAAAATAAAATGGCCATGCATTCTACAAGAGCGTGCTATGTGTGGATGAGAGAATGCCTTCTACAATAGTTAGCAAAGGTGGCACTAGTGGGGGAGATGGGGGTGGGGGCGGAGCCATTTTGTCAATTCGCCAACAAATTGATAAATCGGCGGCCGCGGTGACAAAGTCGTGCATTTTCTGAAGTGCAGGCTTCAAATTTGCATGGTGGCAAATTGGAACTGCGATGGCATGCTCCCAAGGCAGTGCAAGTCAGCACAGGCGGAGCAAGGCAGGCTTACTTAAGATCGATATCGGAGAAGTGCTGGAAACGATTAGTGATCCGAAAATCCCAGCGGATAGGGAGCTTTGAGGGGGATTGGCGCCAGGCTCACCAGGTGGCACGAGCTGGCTAGCGGCTAGGTACTTCTTGTCCGAGAGGATGCTGGCATAGAACTTGATCATGACACTGATGTCCTCCCGGAGACGCTTGTCCCCCTGAGTAGGGAATTTCGATGCCACGCTGAAAATGAAAAGGCATCAGTTTTTATAAACCGGTCTTAGTAAAGTTTCAATGATTGCTATACTTTTCACTAAATAATTAAATCTATAGTTTTTGGGATTAGTGATTAAATCCTTCTCAAGGTTGTGTGGGAATAGAACAAAGTACCTGAAGTAATCAAACGCAGTGGAGTAGATTTTCTCTCTAAGCACATTGCGGATGGTGGCGTTGCTAACCACATCGGAATGGAGAAGTGAAAGACCGAGTGTCAGCAACCTGCATGCGAAAAAATTGACTAGATGACTTCCAAAAATGTTACACTGATATATGTTACAAATTTATTTTCTTATTATGTTACACATTAATGGGATATGAAACTGCAAATATCGGAGGGAACATAAAAGGAACCTGAAGCGAGGTCCAATAGCTGCAACATGCCGGTTTAGGCTGCTTTTCGAGCCTCCCACAGTGAGAGAGAGAGACCTCTGCAGCAAGCTGCCGAAAATCTCCACCTGGTCCGCACTGCAGTACTTTGCGATTTCAAAGCGCTGGACAAGAAACTGGGAGAACAGAAATACTTTATTAGCTTTCAATTATTATTTAGTAGCTTTTGAAGGTCAATAAATTATTACTATTATTTTTTTAAACAAAATAATAACCGACACTGATCGGCCTGTTCAAAAGTTTACACTCCTCTTGCTCTTTATGTTTCCTTGTGTCTCCTTGAGATTTAATGAATGCTTGCAACTTTTGTAAGAGTTGTGTAATTTTCCATCAGTGTGAAAATATGGACAGTCGCTGTTTGGAAAAGGGGTCAGATACAAGAGATGCCAGAAAACCAAATAATATGCAGTTCCTGGAGTGCTAAATGCTATTATGAAGATTGGCCAATTATACAATGGACTTATTGCCAAGCAGATGTAAACTTTGTGTTCATTTGTTTACATTTGGATATTATTGTGTCTTGTGAACTAGATGTTAGCGGTACAAAATAAAACCTCAAAACGCATCTAAACCCCTTTTATCACCATTTTTTAATTATTAACATTTTCCAGATTCTGAAAGAGTATATCAACTTAGAAAGCATACGTAAGTGTGACACTGTACAGTTTTTATAGTTACAATACAAATTGTCCTCAGATATGTGCTTGTATGCCAAATCGCTGTTACTACTGAAACAATAATGTGCTAGAATGGATGCAGTAAAAAAGGGAAAGAAAACACTGAGACATTAGTGCAGGAGACATTATGTCACACGCTGTTCTAGAAAATGAATCAACACCTGTTGACCAATCAGGTTTGAGAATTCAAAACACTAAATAAGACAATAATGAGTTGATTAACCTCAATCCAGATGTAATGAGGGATGACGTTCGGGGCACAAGGCTTGGGCTGGCTCTCCTCAGACGCTGCAAGTGGATCAGCTTCCACTGCTGCCTCAGAGAACAGCCCCATCTTCTGCTCCACAGTCATCTGCCAGGCACCTGCCATCTCACGCATAAACTGCAAACAAAGAATACATATTGAAGGGTGAACTGTTTTTACAGGAGAGAAGTTTTTCATTTAAGGTGATTTATTTATATCTTGTTTTTTATGAAAAATGACAGAGGTGGGAAAAACTCTGCAGTACCGGGACTTCCACGCCAGTTCTAGCTGCTAGAAGCCATTCCCAGCAGGCTATAGCCGTCTCCATGCCATTCTCAGTAAACATTTTTAAGGGGGACCAGCACAGGTGATGCAGAAGCTGTGGGTCACAGTCTAAGTACAAGAACATTAATTCTGTAACAATTCAGTCCACTTTGCCCAACTTCTAAATAAGCAAAATAAATATTGTAAATACAACGTTCAAATTGAATGAAATTTATTCTAGGAAGCAATTTTTCATTGCCTTTAGAGGTAATAAGGAGTGCTGCCATTTTGAACATAGCCTCAGTAAATTCTTCAGGCTGCTGCCTTTCCAGAGCCTCATTAAGCAGCCGGACCATTATCTTGTTCAGGTCTGAGGTACCTTGTGTCGCCTCTAAAAAGTGGATCATCCCTGCTACCTACATGACACACACAGACACACACACACACAGTTTGTTACTACTGTACAATAAGTCCAGTTTCATTAAAAAGACCAGCATATATATCAAGAAATAGGACACACCTCTCCAGCATAGCGATTCCTAAGGTTCAGCGATGCCATGAAGTTAGAATAATCCTTCTTAACACATGTCGGCCTCTCTGTGAGCTGATTGGTCTGCAGGCAGAGCACATTTATTCACATGACTGCTATTAAACTTGGGCTAAACATAATAACATAATGAATAACAACATAATGAAATGCAGTTGAAATCATCATGTGATTTCTATACTGATTAAGTTTCTACAGCAGCAATTCATGCAATAGTGGTGGCTGTAATTCAAATAGTAGGTTTACATAAATGTACTTGTTTTAATATTATTTTATAAATAGCAAAAAGCTTTAATAACTGGCAAATTGCAGTGGTTTGATAACACTTTAGGATGTGCGATTACTGGAAAATAGTTTCACCAATGTAAATCAGCATTGCATAGGGTCAAATTTCCATGTGATGTGAAAATGGAAATACACAACCTATGAGGTTTATATGTATCAGGACATAATAAAATTAATCTAGTCCTTAGCATGTTTTAAAATTATGTCAGATGAACAATACATGACATATTACACTGTGCCATTCCGCTAATAATAATTAAATTAAATATTTAAATATTATATTTATTATTAAATGTATAACCCTTCCTGGATTATAATTTCCGCTAATCAGTTCATTTTAATTTCATTTCATTTCATTAGCAGCACCCCAAGTGTTATACTTTTAATAATAAATATTATTACTAACAATAATAATGTATAAATCCCAATTCATACAAAGTACTTAACCTTTTGATATGTTACTGTATTCACTGTATTAACCATACATCCATCAGAATCATGTGTGTGTGTGTGTGTGTGTGTGTGTGTGTGTGTGTGTGTGTTTGCGTGGTTGCTGTCCGTTGTTGAGGACTCACCCCCAAAGATGTGCTCTGTCGGTTGTAGCCTGCAAAGTGCAGGATACTCTCTGTAGCCATAGCAAGGCCTGTGTGCTGACTAAGACCCGAAACCCAGTTCTGGTGCTTGTTTAGGTATTCCTACAGTACATAAAAAACACATTAGGACCAACTGTTAATCAACATCTGCTTATGAGTCTGTGCTCTAAATGACACTTGGGTATACACTACTTTTTGGAAATTATCTTTACAACGTCTTTACAGTATCTTTACAGCATCTACTTTGGTCTTACTTTAGTGAGTAAACTCACCAAACCATAATAAAAACTGTTCTAGATGTTCTGAGTGGCACAAGAGAAAAGCAATTGCCCTATTGTCTGTAGATCATGAGCTCCTCGATGCTTAAAAGTCCAAAGGAGCAACACTCTTGTCTGTGAGCTAATGACAGTTCAGCTGTGATGCAATATTAGCAGCAGTTCAAAAAGTTGCAGCTGAATTCTTGATAGTCTACACAACCGGATATCTATTGGATCATAGGAGTGATCTAACGGATGGTGGCAAATGAGCAAAGAACTAATAAAACACAAATGTGTTTTTATGTGCGTGTGTTGCAGTAACGATTCAGGTCCGTTTTAAGGCTGTTGCCTCTTAAGGTTTCTTTCTCATGTTCTATCTTTGTTTTGTCTTTGTTCTATTTTTTCACCTCCGGTGTGCGCTTTTCAGACCCATCTACAACTCGTAGTTCTAATAATCAAATCGCATACAAGAGAAATTCATTAGAGCGGTATTATTCGTTTTGTAGATTCGTTTTGAACTCACCTGTAGATGGGATTTAGTGACAGAAGGTGCCCATTTCATGGCTTCCTTTAAAATCTCACCACAGCGTGCCGCAAAGTCTTTCACAATACTCTGCATCAGGTGATTACAGAAATTACATCATTACATTGTGTTGTAATTACAACATTACATTGCATTTTAACCACGATTACAATTTTACAGTTCAGCAATAACTTAAAAATTATTAATGATACAGTTTAGATAATGACACTAGAATATATAAACAGATAATTCCCATTAGAATGTTTTCTATTACACGTTATCTACTGCTTAATCATTTAATACCCAGATTTGAGTAACATTTTGAATCAATTAAGGAATGTGGTTCATAAGTGAATAACTGTTCATAATAAATAATAGGAAAATCTACAGTCAAAATAAATAAATAGTAAAAAAAAAGAAAAAAAAAAAAAAGGATTTTTAGTTTTTAACTGATTGTTATTTAGCCACAATTATCCAGTAGGTATTACTTTTCTCTCATAAGGGGAACATGTACATAATCACATAAAATTCAGGGAACTTTGCTGCCTCTGATTCCTACCTCTCTGGCTTCATATGTATCAGGAACAGTGATACGATAAGGAGTATCTGGTATGTCATAATATGGCTGATCTTTGTGAATGTCCTGCAAAATAAATTAATAAATAAAAGTTATTAAGGGATAAAGTGACACCGATATGAAATACAGACACAGAGAACACTGACTAGAATTGGTGTGTAAACTCACAGCACTGAGCGAAAGGGAGAGCGTCTGCAAAATGTCCAACATTGTTTTTAAAACACGGCCACTCCACAACAGATGAGGGAAGCTGGAAACAAAATTGTCATATTCAGCAGTAAGAGTAACAGTCATATTCAAACTGGTATTTTTCGTGGACAGTTCGGCTCCTTGAGACAAGTTTAAAAATGTTCACATTTGTGGCATTGACATTCATGGACACCGTACCACCGGTTCTCTGACCACTTCTAAAAATGGTGTTATGAAAGGAAAAAAGTGAAAGCGTTTAAGAAAGAACAATCAAAAATAGTTCTTAAAAATGTCAAAAATTGATGTCAAGCTGGTTGCAAAATCCCAGGTTTCCCTGACTGTCACTGTGAATGAGCGTGGCCTTTAGGCTTTGTTAATACTTCCAAAAAAGCATTGGCCATTTTGCTTTTTGTGCTCATATGCAGCTCAAATGACACAGTGTAACCATAACAACAATATTACTTCTTTCTAGGTAGTATCAGCTAACTGACTAGCCTAACTCTATCAAACACATGTTCAGTGATAAAACGAAAATAAATATTTATTACACACTGTGGGGTAATATTAATATTAGGGCTGTCAAAATGAATGTGTTAATGCAAATTCATTTTAACGGCACTATTTATTAATCCGCAAATAATGCAGTGTGAATTTTGTTTGACCATTTTTATAAAAGATGCTCAATGCCCTTCTTTACTCAGATATGAAAAAAGAAAAAATAAATAAATAAATAAATCATTTTGAATCAATAAACATTTGTTTTACTGATGCACTAAAATCCGATATGGTGCACACATCTGGCAAATAAAATGTCCGTGTGGAAACAATGCAAAAGTTCGGTTTGGTGTTTGATGATTTACGTAATTTAAAACACCATAATTACTTTAAAACCTTTACAAGAATATTTTGTCTTCATGCTCTATGTTGAGTATAGTTTGACTAATAATAAACATAACATAAAGCATTTGCATAAAGCATCCATATTTCTCCATGCCCATGTTGATTAGAGTAATACAAACCTGAAAAGTATTAATTTAAGGTATATTTAGAACAGATAAAAAATATGCGATTAACTTGCCATTAATCTCGTGTTAACTCATGACAATCTTTTTATTTTTTTTCGTTACCTTGCGGCTACTGTCCCCTGAATCACATGTAGATCAAACACTGACAGCTAAAATTCAATGCCTAGCATAAAAGCAGCTTTAACCATCAACTGCACACTACAGGTGAAATCCATGGAGTGCTTTCAAAGAAGAATTGCATGCTTACGCTTCAGCAAGGGACGAGAGGTATTTGTCAGCCACACGCCTGATCCGTTTGTGGATGTGATTAAAGTTGACCAACAGGAACTGAGCATGTTGTTCCAGCTCCTCTTCATGAGCCTTAGTCTTGGGCTGATGCAGGAAATAAAAGGCGTGAGCGCTCAACACGTTCTTTTATTTCCCCTCCATTCAAACTGCAGAATTTCAGGGCCTACCTTGTCTGCCATCATTTGAAGGAAGACATCAAAGACCTTTTCACCAACCCCAATTACACACTGCATCATTCCTGAGAAAGAAGAGGGAAATAAAAAAGCATATGATGGATTTCATATAACCACAATGTTTAGTTGCTATGCACGAGTAGTGACCATTTACCCGATTTGTCTTTCTGGATGGCTCGATCTTCAAAATAACGAAACATAACCTGAAAACGGTCTGAATCCAGAGAGCGCAGCATTCTGTAGATAGAAAATTTGTATTATAAAGCATTTTCATTTCAAAGTCTGGGCCTCTATTGTGAAAGAAATCTGGATGTTGTTAAGTTTATTTAAATATTACAATTTAATATTACATTTACTTATATCACAAAGTGTTGATTACATTTCTGTTTTAGCAATTAAATATAAACCTATAAATTACTGCAGGCTATATTAACCTATATGGACAAATAAATATGTGGTTCTTTTCCCAAACTGTTGTATTTGATGTCTTTGCATGCATTAGCATAAAAATTTCTCTTCACTTAAAAAAGAAGACCTAATCCTATTGTCCATGTGCAAAAAGCATGCTCCATGGTTTACGTGGGTTGTAGTAGAAAATCTCAAATGGCCTTTAATAAATCTGAACATAATGAACACCTCTGGGATGAATCTGAATACTGACTGCACCCGAGGCCTCCTCACAATACATTAGTACCTGACTTTACTAACACCCTTGTGCTAAATGAGAACAAATCTCAACATCCACATTTCAAAATCTAGAGGAACATCTTTCCAGAAGAGTGGAGGTGATTATAAAAATCAAATGGGTACTAAATGTAAAATTGGACATATGAATCCTATAATCAGGTGTCTAAAAACTTGTCTTTATAGTGTTGCTTGTTTGTAACAAAGCATAAAAAAAATCATAACATTCGACTACGTTTACTGGTAAAACACTGATGTTTAAGAGATATGAAAGAATTTAAGATGTGCCGTGACAGAAAAACAATTAACAGTGGGCTAGTAACAGTAACCCTGAATCAAAGCACACAGTCATTTAATATTTTTCCATTCTTCTTTTTCTAACAGCCCTCAATCATGTTTAATTCCTCACAAAATATAAAGCATATTTTGCTGAAGTACTTTACCTCATATATTCCAGCCGGTACACTGAAAGCAAGTAGGTAGACATGGCAAAGTCCAGCTTATTAATAAGAGCAGCTACTTCAGGTGAAGGATCCAGTAAGTTAATGATGGTGCTTCGCAAATCGTTCAACTCAGCCTACAAAACAGCAAAACCACAGTCAGTGCATCTTATTAAAATACAGATCTGTACAATACTTTGCTGTATATATCGTGATCCTACACTTGCTCCTCAGATATACCTCTACTAGAAGTCAGGAAAAACCTTAAATGTCATTACTAAATCACATGCTCCTAATTAAGTTCCAAAAGATTCCACAATTGATTTGAATCAAACATACTGGAGTAACTGTGTCGTTCTTCAAAGCCGAATTGTACTGCAGTTCTGAGCGCAGAGGTTCTCCACTAGGAAACGTCAGCAAGGGGGATTTAGTGGCAATTTCACACACACCCTCGTACCATTCCTCTGGCCATAAACCTGAAACCGTCATCATGAAATGAGTGCACAGAAAACTGCAAGACACTCACTTGTTTAGTAGTTTGATTTACTATTTGTACACTAGGATAACACAGCCATAACAACAACTCACCTGAGCCCTCCACGGCAAAGCCCATGACAACCGAATAGAGCCAAAAATCTCGGAAAAGCTTCTGCAGCCTGGGCTTAGCCTCCTTTATCGGCGGTAAACGTCTGGTCAGCTGGAAATGAAATAAAGCAAATTCATTTTGCTCTTATAGTCCATGACAGTCTTTGATACACAATGCACAGGGGAGTAAAAAAATTGTATGTCATTATGCACATAATTGGCTTTCACATTTGTTTTAGATAAGGAATTAATCTCATACCACTGCGATGACTGGAATAAGCACTCCTAAGTTACCAGCACTGCTTGAAGCCTAAGAGAAAAAAACAATTTAAATGCGAAGTACAAAAGCTCATAAAAATTGTATGTTTCAAATCACTATCGCTTTCCATGTTGCTTACTAATTCATTATGGACTTTTGAATAAGTAAGGGCTCCTACTCCTACATTATAATCCTACTACATTATAGTGTGTTAACTCTTTAATGTAAGTACAATGGGTCCATAACCTGCAGCAAATCCACTTATGCTGGTAATAATGAGAACTAAATTAATAAAACTAGCTAAACGTAGACGTAACACCAGAATATGCACACTCTTTAACTAATACCTTGTTTATGCACCTTTTGATTTTATAACAGCATGAAGTCTTTTTTGGGTATGAGTCTATTAGCATGGTACATCTTTACTTGGCAATATTTGCCCACTCTTCTTTGCAAAAACGCTCCAAATCGGTCAGATTGCGAGGGCATCTCCTGTGCGCAGTCCTCCTGAGTTCCAGCGAAGGAAAAACAGCCCCGAAGCATGATGCTAAAAAGTTCAACCTTTTTTCATCAGACCATAACACATTTTCCCACATGCTTTTGGAAGACTTCAAATGTGTTCTTTTGTTAAATTTAGCCAGGCTTGGATGTTTTTCTTCGTAAGAAAAGGCTTCCGTTTTGCCACCCTACCCCATAGCCCAGACATATAAAGAATACAGTAGGTTGTTTTCACATGTACTACATAGCTAGTAATTTCTGCAGCTTCTTTAATGTTGCTGTAAGGCTCTTGGCAGCCCCCCTGAGTAGTTTTCTTTTCGTATTTTTATCAATTTATACATTTTGGATGGACATGAAATTCTTGGTAATGTTACTGTTGCATCATGTCACGTCACTGTGTTCCCTTTTGTACCCTTCTCCTAACTGATACCTTTGTACAATGTGATCTCTTTCATGCTTTGGAAGCTCTCTGGGGGCCATGACTTTTGCTGTAAGATGCTTGAGAGGTTGTTGAAATGAAAAGTCTGCTTGTCAGTGCTCAGACCATACAGCGCACGTTGCAACAAGTCAGTTTTCATGCCCGTTGTCCCAGAAGTAAGCCTTTTTTGAAGCTGGTTATTTTTAGAGGACAATAAATCTGTACTGCTCTACAAGCTGCACATTGACTACTTAAAAAAATATCCAATGTTCATTTCATTGTCCCTTGGAGAACATATAATAAAATGGTTGCTGAAATGTGAAATGTGAGGGGTGTACTCACTTTTGCGAGAGACTGTATGTATATATATATATATATATACATACACACACACACACACACACACACACACACACACACACACACACACACTCACTGGCCACTTTATTAGGTACACCTGTCCAACTGCTCGTTACTGCAAATTTCTAATCAGCCAATCACATGGCAGCAACTCAATTAATTTAGGCATGTAGACATGGTCAAGACGATCTGCTGCAGTTCAAACCGAGCGTCAGAATGGGGAAGAAAGATGATTTAAGTGACTTTGAACGTGGCATGGTTGTTGGTGCCAGACGGGCTGGTCTGAGTATTTCAGAAAATGCTGATCTACTGGGATTTTCACGCACAACCATCTCTAGGGTTTACAGAGAATGGTCCGAAAAAGAGAAAATATCCAGTGAGTGGCAGTTCTGTGGGCGCAAATGCCTTGTTGATGCCAGAGGTCAGAGGCGAATGGGCAGACTGGTTCGAGCTGATAGAAAGGCAACAGTAACTCAAATAACCACTCGTTACAACCGAGGTATGCAGAAGAGCATCTCTGAACGCACAACACATGGAACCTTGAGGCGGATGGGCTACAGCAGCAGAAGACCACACCGGGTGCCACTCCTGACAGCTAAGAACAGGAAACTGAGGCTACAATTCGCACAGGCTCACCAAAATTGGACAATAGAAGATTGGAAAAACGTTGCCTTGTCTCATGAGTCTCGATTTCTGCTGCGACATTCGGATTGTAGGGTCAGAATTTGGTGTCAACAACATGAAAGCATGGATCCATCCTGCCTTGTATCAACGGTTCAGGCTGGTGGTGGTGGTGTAATGATGTGGGGGATATTTTCTTGGCACACTTTGGGCCCATTAGTACCAATTGAGCATCGTGTCAACGCCACAGCCTACCTGAGTATTGTTGCTGACCATGTCTATCCCTTTATGACCACAGTGTACCTATCTTCTGATGGCTACTTCCAGCAGGATAACGCGCCATGTCATAAAGCGCGAATCATCTCAGACTGGTTTCTTGAACATGACAATGAGTTCACTGTACTCAAATGGCCTCCACAGTCACCAGATCTCAATCCAATAGAGCACCTTTGGGATATGGTGGAACGGGAGATTTGCATCATGGATGTGCAGCCGACAAATCTGCAGCAACTGTGTGATGCTATCATGTCAATATGGACCAAAATATCTGAGGAATGTTTCCAGTACCTTGTTGAATCTATGCCATGAAGGATTAAGGCAGTTCTGAGGGCAAAAGAGGGCCCAACCAATACTAGTAAGGTGTACCTAATAAAGTGGCCGGTGTGTGTGTGTGTGTGTGTGTGTGTGTGTGTGTATATATATATATATATATATATATATATATATATATATATATAAAAAAATAATATATATAATATATATATATATACACACATATATACAGTACAGACCAAAAGTTTGGACACACCTTCTCATTCAAAGAGTTTTCTTTATTTTATTGACTATGAAAATTGTAGAGTCACACTGAAGGCATCAAAACTATGAATTTACACATGTGGAATTATATATGGATATTTATCTATATCTATCTATCTATCTATCTATCTATCTATCTATCTATATATATATATATATATATATATATATATATTAGAGATATGTTATACCTTTTTTTTTAAGACATGTCTCTCCTGACTTTTAAAAATTGTAGGTGTGTATACCTTAAGTGCTGGGCCTTTCTCACTGGCTCTCTCACTAGCACGCTTGCCCTCTAGGCCCAACTGAACGAACAGCTCCAGCAGGTTTACCAGTAACTCGTCCACCTTCTGATCAGCCTGCAGGTTTGCTGCGATGTTTGCCAGAGCATTAATCACAGCCAGGGAGCAATGCCTGCAAACACGCAACAAAAAAGTGACATCACAGTTTAAAAATTAGGTTATTGCTATCAGGGGAAAAATGAACTATAATTAACTATTATTAAACCCTCTGTTCTAAAGAGTTCAGAAAGTCACAACACAACCCGTATTGGGAGGACGTCATTAAAATGTTGTGTTGTGAAAAACAATTATCTTATGATTGGCAATGCCTTCAAGCTGAGATTGCCTTGCAGAGACAGGAATGTAACAATACAGGATAAATGGGAAACTTTATTTCATTATGTTAAAGTTTCAGGGTTAGCCATATTCTACAGCAGATCCCAGAATGCAATGAGGTTAATAAAGGAACGCCACAATAAACAAAACCCACTCTTCGATACATCATCAATAAACATAGATAGACAAACGTCTGTGGACACCTGACCACAAGAATTCTATGTGTGAAGATGTTCCTTTAGAATTTGGTGTGTGCTTGTGGAGATTTTTGCTAATTCAGCCATAAGTGTGTTAGTAAAACCAGGTAAAGATGTAGTGTGAGGAGGCCTGGGGTGCAGTCAGCATTCCAATTCATTCCAAAGGTGTTCAACAAACCATATATTCAAAGAGCTGACTTTGTGCAAAGGGACAATGCCATGCTGGTACAGGATTGTGCTCCTAGTTCAACTCTAGGAAAAATGTTATGCTATTGGATCCAAAGCCATCCTATACAATTATGTGCCTCCAACGCTCCAAAAGTCAGGTGTCCAAATTCTCTTGTCCACATAGAGCAAATTTCTATTGTATCTGGTATACAATGTTCAATTAAATAAATTTTTATTTATATAGCAATTTTAACTCATGACATTTTCTCAAAGCAGCTTTACAGAGATAAAGCAGCTATAAAGTTGTATAAAAGACTGTATTAGTTCCTATAGGTTTGTTCCTAACAATTGCAAGTTTATCCCTAATGAGCAAGCCAGAGGCAACTGAAGCGAGGAAAAAAAATCCCTTGGATGAAATGAGGAAGAAACCATCCTCATCTGAGTGGCACTGGATGTCTGAATGTTCATTTTAGTTCCATCATTGTGGAGGTGTATTGTTCAGTGACCGGAGCTTCACTATGACCCTTCATTCTTAGCTAATTGCATCGTGGATTGCAGGATTTTATTTAAAAATTGCAAAAAATTATTTTTGCAAAATCATTGTCTGTACTTGTTCCTGTATAACAATGATAATTACATTTATTTCAGCAACTACTACTGATTTCCTTAATATCCTGTATTGATGTAGATCCATAAGATAAGATACACTTTATTCATCCCACAGTGGGGAAATCTTTGCAGTGATTGCCATAATTAGCAAATTTATGTGAAGAAGTTATTTAGTGGTGTATATCGTGTAAAATCCCAAATTGTATGTATGATGTGCACTGCTGAATGTCAGGAGGTGATGTGTAATTACCTGTATCCATGATCCTTGTAGTCTTTGGTGGAATACACCATCGAGCTGGCTTTCACACTTATTTGCTGAAACAAGTTCCAGACTTCCTGGTATATGTATTGCTAAAACACAGTCAATAATTAATTACTAAACAATTTTCAAATAGCTTCAGTAAGCAGCAGAGAATATTTGGGTATTTAATTAAAATTAATATTATTAGTAACTGCACATATACAGTACAGTGCATAAGCATTCAGCACAATAACTTTATTCACATTTGCAGAGTTACAAGCTGATGTTGTGGAAATGTGATGTCATGAATCTACAAAAAATAACCAATATTACAGGAGCATGGAGTTTCCACAAACACTGCATAAATATTCACTCACATTGCTGTGAGACTCCCTAAATAAATTGTCTCCAGGTACCATTACTATTAGTTGAATAGAATGAAACTGTGTGTGAAAATCGCAATATAAATTCGCCTGTTCCAAAAAAGCCCAAATGTTGGTTTGCTCAACTAAGAAGAAAAGTTTTGCCTTAAACACCCAGTGCAAAAAAATGCTTATTTTTATAAAGAAAATGTTTTTACCTAGTGGTTTTAAATCATAATGCTGCTGCTTTATATAAAAAAAAATAATCTGGTAAAACCCACATTGCCAGTGATGACCATGCAGCCCAGTTGGTCAATGATCAGCACATCGAGCTGTGAAGGTGGCTGACAGAACTTCTGCTGAAGGATCTGCAGGATGGGTTCCATCACACGTGGTGTGTCCCTCAAGGCCACTGCAATGTGGCCCAATGCTCGGATGGTGTGATCTGGAATTAGATGAGCATCCCTAGAAAAGAAGTAGTAGCATTCAAGTGACGCTGCTTTCAAATGTAAAGGAACAGCTGATTTATTAAAAAAAATAAAATAAATAAAACATAGAATGATGTTTTTCAGCTCCTGAGGGGTTAAGTGAATAGCCATACTTGTCGTTTTCCTGGGAGATGTAAAGACGGTTCGACAGACTGGCCAGAAACGCCTCCACAATGACAGAGTCCATAGTTAGTCCTGCTTTCAAGCACCTAAATGGAAAATAAATGAGATACAAGCTAAAGGAACAAAACAACCTGGAAAACTGCTGCATTGTAGTGCATTATAAAATCACATTAATTATCAATTTATACAATACAATAATTTACTAAATTGGGGAAAAAATTAAATATGAATAATTTTTACTCCACAGCCTATAAATCTGAACATTTTCCACTATACATTCACTACAGCATGACGTAAAAAATCGGTCATTTCTATCATCCGCTTACCTGCAGATGTTGTCTATGGAGATATCTCGTAGCTGCTCATACATGGACGGCTGGCTTCTCTTACTTGCATGGGCACTGAAGGTGGACTGGGAATGCTCGTTTGTCACATGGATCTTAATCTCACCAGTCCCTTTTTTTCAGAATGGAGGAAAGTGAGTCATTTCAAGTGTCCTCATGTATGTGATATAAATTGGTAGTTGGTACCAATTTGGTAAATTTCTCCCAAAAATAATATCAAAATTGTGGTCTCACCACTGGAATACTGGCTGTGGTACTTATAGAGCTTGACCAGAACAGGAGACGGCACCACCAGAAAGTCTCTCAGAGACATAGTAACAGAGTGAGCCACCACCGGGAAGCGCTCACACAGCCTCCCAAGACCCTAGAAAAACACAGCATCAATAGAACAGCAATAACAGATAATTATTCGTATCACTTTCGAGTAATCTATATAGATTTTATCAATTTCTTTTCCTTATAGTAACACCATTCTTATAGTATAATTTTCTTATATTACAACCTCACAAATGTTTTCACTGTGCACAAATGTAGCATTTACATAGAAATGGACAGAAACCCCACTATAGTGGTCACTTTGATCTGTTTCTGTTTACTATCACCATAAAAACGAAGACGATTTTAAATTAAAGTCTGGCTCAGGTCTTCGGTACCAACCTGCAGGCAGCAGATCAGCAGAGGCATGTGTGCGATGATGACCTTACTGGACGTCTTTGACTGCAACTTCTCAGACAACTTGGTGCAAAGATTTTCAGCACCTACCAGGAAGTAAAATAGACCCAAATTAACTTAATATATTGTTAAGGAAAGACTTGCAGGGTATACCGACCAGCATAACCTTACTGCATAAGGTTAAAGTAAATGAGCAGACGAGTGCCCCCCAGGGAGAAGCCACTGGATATCGTTGTGCATGAACTCTTGCAAAGATATTGCCAAAACTAAATTTTTCTGTCCAGAACTCATCCAAAGGTCTTTTTGGGTAAGAAGCCAGTTAACCAAAAGCAGTTATAAGAACAATTAATCTGTCCAAAGATACCTAAAAGATGCTATTGTTAGTCAATTGTGACTTCCTAACATTGTGAATCAACATCACAGCAGAATAATCATAAGCCTAATCACTTCTGATTGTCACGGTGAAGTTGGAATAAATGCAGTTTCTTCCTTTTCACTTCTGGAATAAGCAGGTTTTTAAAAGATGAAGCGTTACCTGGGTTACTTATAATAAAGAAACAGGGATGACTCCAAATAGCAAAATGCCTCATCCCTGATCTTTTACTAGCAGTACGCTGATTAAATTTGCAAATCAGTATAAACAAATGTATTTTATTATAGCAAAATGATTAATCAAAACTTCCTGGTTTTTACTTCCTGGTGAGCAAAGCAATGGGAAAGGGCAGGCGTGTGAGCCCCCTACTGGGCAAAAAAAATCACAACTCTCCACAATAGAATTGGGACAGAGATAAAACGAACAAGATTAAATATTTTTTGGCTGTAATATAACACCTACAACTACCACTGTAAAATAATCGTAGATGCCTAAGAAAACAAAGTTATAAATAATAAAATGTACAAATAAAATTTTGAAGACACTAACACATTCTTAAAGCATAAATCAAAATCAATTGTCCACTTTTACATAAGCCATTAACCACTACTGTGGATTGTGGCATCTCAAATAAACAAAATGCTGAACACGGACACCACAAAACAGGCATAAATTAACTTTTTTTATGAGTGGTCTTTAAAACAGACGAAGCTGAAAACTCTTCCAAATGGTGCTCTTACCCTGTTCCTCAGTGACAGCCCACACCATGAGGTCCACGCAAGCGGCGTTGGCCTGACAACGTAACTTTAGCGGGCTCAGCTCGCTGTGCAAAGACTCAACGTCATGCAGGATGCGCTGAAGCTCCGACTGACTGCTGCTGAACTGCTCCAGCACAAAGTCATGCACTTCCTTTACAAAAGACGTCTGCAGGTCTGCAAATAAAACAATAGATCCAACTATGTTCAAAAATATTAATTGTTGACGATTTAGAATATGCACATAATTTCAAACGCTTGTTTTTTAAGTTTGTTTAATTTATTGCTGAATCAATTCCTCGAGTAACTTGAATACAAAAAAAGTATCAAGGCAAAGCACTGTGTT
This sequence comes from Silurus aristotelis, assembly GCF_946808225.1. NCBI lineage: Eukaryota > Metazoa > Chordata > Actinopteri > Siluriformes > Siluridae > Silurus > Silurus aristotelis. The sequence continues at coordinate 12,459,800 of NC_139591.1, forward strand.
TCCCCACAGACCATTATTACTGATGCACCACCAGCTAAACTCTGGAGTGCTCTGTATAGGTAAACATAGAAGACGCTGCAAAATGAAAAAATGGAAGAACGGGGAGAAAAAAAAAATCAAGGGTCAAAGAGATGATTCAGGCAAAAAAATGAGGGAAAGTTTCTAAACATAAAGAAAACACTGTATAGTGCATTTAGATTGTTATATATTTTAAAAATGTTTAAGTATTTAATTATTTTTTATTATTATTTTTTTATTATTATTATTTTTTTTTTTTTTATGTATATATTTGTATGTGCATTTTGTTGTAATATGGCAATTAAATGCACTAAATGGGTTTAGCTTTCACAGATATTCTTGTATGCAATTCCAGCAATAATAATCCAAATTTTCTAAAAAGGAAACAAATTACTTGTTCATTTTAAAATACCGTGCTTATTTTCTCTTGTTTAGTTTAGTATTGCTGTTTAGTAAACAAAAAGTTCTTCTTATCCGATTACTCAATTAATCAATGGAAAAATCAGTAGAACACTCGCTTTTGTGTGCACTGGGGCTAATATGTATATAAGCATAATTCTAATTGTCTAGGCAAACATTGTCCATTCAAATGAAATCTGCATGAAGGGACTGCAAATGCATTAACTGCAAGTTTGTGTGATTTGCACAAAAGAGCTGGTGCACAGCAATCATTGAACATGTTTAAGATTTGGAGACATTGGATGATTAATGAAGCTGATTGTGTGTCTTCCTGCGAGTATGTTTTTATGTATAATATATTGCATACATTTATGCCTACGATTAGACCGTGTTATAAGTTTCAGCCTTAATAGTTGAATACATTTACAGCATTTAGCAGACTAGTCATACTTAATACACTTAAGCCCCTCCCATTTATTATCACGTCATCCTCTGTTCTTTCTGTTCTTCTGCAACCAACTTGTACCAAGTTTTTGATCACTTATAATTAATGTGCTGTTATTTAACAAATGAAAATGTATAATCTTTGACATGGTGCACTTTTCTGAAAGAGATATTAATTAGACATTTATGAAAGCAGTGCCAGAGGTCAGTGAGTGGGTTTTTTCCCCATGGAACAGCCTTCAGTACAGAAGACTTTCTGCATTCCGAGTTTGATCAGCGCTTTTTGGTTTAATTAACTTTAAATTAAATAAATAAATAAATAAATAATCATGAGCGGCTGGGAAGGAAAAGCTGTTTCTAGCTGCTGTAACTTTTAAATTGGGGAAAGAAAAAAAAAAAAAAAAAAAAAAAAAAAAAGGAACTAACTTGCTTAGCGGATGTTTCACAACATTAAATAATGAATGGGTTTTATCCGTTACATGTTACAATATTAAAGAATCTCATCACCTCCCTTACCTTTCATGTAGTATAGTGTGTCCCTCAACATTTTAAAAATCGCCACATACAAAGGGTCACTGAAGGTTTTGTAGAAGATATGATGGCCAGGATTGCTCTGCAAAAGAAAGAATGGATCATTTTATGCACTACATTATAACTCACCCAGGATGAATCAGTCACAGACAACTAATAATAATGCACATTTACCTCCAAAAGGTCCACCATGGTTTGATCAAGCTTCTTCAAAAATGTCTCAGAGACAAACTGTTCAATCTGATAATGGAGAGTAGAAATCATGCAGAAACATATAATTAAATAATTGTGTTTATTGATTAAATCAAATTATATTTGCCACATTTACAGTTCTGTTTGGTGTTTTCTTGGATTTTCTAGCCGTATTCCTTATGGGATCAATTAAGTACATAATATACGAGTGTACTCATTCATCTATGCATTCACACATCTGTCTATCCACACAACAACCATCTGTCTACTTGTGCATTCTTTCATCTATGGCGCACTCACCATCTGAAGGAGATGCCTCAGCATGTCCAACGGCACGTCAAAGCCTTGAGTGCTGCTACCAGTGAAGAGTGGAGACACAGAGAAACTGGAACTGGTGGTGGAAAAATAGTAGTCTGGGTCTACAGCACTGCCATCAGGGAGGTATGATCCTGTTTTAACAAACAAAAATACACAGAGGACAAAAAAAAGAAAGAATTATAGTATTAAGTATCAGTAGGGGCTATGCCATTATGTAAATCTTCACTGTGCTCCAATTTTCTAAAAACAAATGCCAGACACTATACCAGAATCACTAAAACTAGGTAAATACAACCTCACATGAACAACACATGCCATTACACCATGTCAGTATTTATTTTGACAAAAATTAAAGCAAAATGGAGAAGCCATCTGTCAAGTAAACCTTTACTGCTTCCACAGAAATTAGAAGGCTAAGTAGCAGGCAGGTGTTGCTAATCATCAGCCAGTTTTACCACCTCGTCGTGTGTGTGTGTGTGTGTGTGTGTGTGTGTGTGTGTGTGTGTGTGTGTGTGTGTGTGTGTGTGTTAACAAGATGCCAAGGAGAAAATACTTTAGCAATGATCTTAGAGAATCTAATGTTGCTGTTCATCAAACTGGAAAGTTATAAGGCCATTACCAAACAATGTAAAGCTCATTCAAAAATTATTCAAAAATAGAAAGCACAGTTGCCAAATCTTCCCATGAATTTCACCCCAAGGTCAGACCATGCAATATTTCGAAAAATTGCAAAAAAAAAAGAAAAAAAAAAAAAACAAAGAAAGAAAGAAAGAAATTAAGAGTTATTTCTTCTGACTGTAAAGGCCTCAGTGAGCATGTTAAAGTCCATGACAGTATCATTAAAAAAAATACTGAACAAGTATAATTTGTTTGGAAGGAATTCCAGGAGAAAGCCTCTTCTCTTAAAAAAAAAAAAAAACATGGCAGCACAGCTTAGGTTTTCAAGATTGCATCTGAACAAACCACAAGAACGCAACATCCTTTTGATAAAAAGAAAAACAACATATCAGCACAATCATCTCATACCAACTGTCAATCACTGTGTTGGAGCGGTAATGATTTGGGCGTTTTTGCAGCCACAGGATGTGGGCACATTTCGATCATTGAATCAACCATAAACAACAGGACCCAAGCTAAGCAGCAAATCTACAATATAATAGCTGAAAAAGAACAGGTGCCCCTAAAGTGCTGCAATGGCCCAGACAAAATATGAGGAATAAACCTAGAGAGAAACCAGATTCAAAAGGCAACACATCCTTATTTGAGTGACACTAAATGTAATTAATTTTAGTCACATCATTGTTGAGGATATTAGCTGTTCACTGATGTACACTGTGTAAAACGGAGTGTAAAACTGTTTGTGGTAATTATAACCTCTAAGACATTGGCGCAAACTGTTTAAATAAATTACAATCCAAATCCATCTTCATTGTTCTTGAGTGTAATATTTTACAGTAATCTCACAGATTATCCTCAGCAGTAGTCGTTTCCAACTGAAGAAACATCCATCCAAAATTGGGGCATCAGAATGAATCAAGCAGAAAAGAAAAAAGGAACAGGATTGCTGGCCATCACTTGAAGGATATTTTACTGACAGTTATATAATACTTCATATCTGACTGCACTCATATAAAAGTAAAAACCTTCTCCTCGCATGCCATTTCCCCCTAAGATATCCTAGTCCTAATGCATAATCTCTATTTTGAACTAGATACCCTGGGAACCTTTCTGAGAAAATAAATAGTCGAGAAAACAAACGTCTTTCATTTCATTCATTTCATTTTTTTTATTCACTTTATTTCCATTGGGCATCTTTTTTAAAGAACTTACTGGATGAGACTTCCAGTGTGCCAAATGTATTATTATACAGTTTGTTAGTATTTTGTGCCATTTCATTATAATGGCTCAGTTGAATCAAAAAGATTTTTCAAGGCACTTATTCAAGGACAGTATTTTTTGCATTTTCTTTTGGGTAAAACTGATTTAACTCTTTCTCCTTCTTTATAGTGCCAGGAAAAAGATGATGCTGCCACCCTCATGCTTCATAGATGGCATGGTGTTCTTTCTTATTGTACACAAAAAGTTAAAGTATTGCTTAATCTGAACAGAGAACAAGCTTCCAAAAGGACAGTGTTCTTTCTGGTCATGCAAAACTTTTAGAATGGGGATTTCTTTGCACAAAATTGTTTCACTCCATGGTGATGTATGGTAGGACTTAGGATGCAGGTGGATGTACATATTTTGCACAGGCTTATCTGTTGTTATCGTGGGGTTCAGTCAGATGGACTAGGTGTGTGTCCCACGATTTTTATTCAGAGGTCTTGAATGAGTTGTTTGAGTGGATTTGCTCATAGTTTCAAAGGCACTGTTTAAAAGATAGTCACGTTTTTCAGCCACATTTTTTGTAACTAATTCATCCTCTGCAGAGATGGCAAGTAATGAAGTACAAATACTTTGTTACTGTACTTAAGTTGATTTTTCTGGTATCACTACTCAACTTTTTACTTTCATTCTTTATATTTTTTAAACAAATATCTGTACTTTCTACTTCTTACATTTTCCAACCAGACTCGCTACTCGTTTTAATCTATTTGGTGACATGATCAATATTTTTTCTTCTCATTATGCCGTTTTCAGCAAATCAAACAATTTCTTGTCACTGCTTCTTCTTCTTCTTCTTTCGGCTGCTCCCATTAGGGGTCGCCACAGCGGATCATCTGTCTCCATACCACCCTGTCCTCTATATCTGCCTCTTTTACACCAACTACCTGCATGTCTTCCCTCACCACATCCATGAACCTCCTCCTTGGCCTTCCTCTTTTCCTCCTACCTGGTGGCTCCATCTTCAGCATTTTTCTACCAATATAATTCATGTCCCTTCTCTGCACATGTCCAAACCATCTCAATCTCGCCTCCCTCACCTTGTCACCAAAACATCCTACATGTGCTGTCCCTCTAATAAACTCATTTCTAATCTTGTCCATCTTCGTCACTCCCAACGAAAACCTCAACATCTTCAGCTCTGCTACCTCCAGCTCCACCTCCTGTCTTTTACTCAATGCCACTGTCTCTAATCCATACAACATCGCAGGTCTCACCACAGTCCTATAAACTTTCCCTTTCATTCTTGCAGATACTCTTCTATCACAAATCACTCCTGTCACTCTTCTCCACCCACTCCACCCTGCCTGCACTCTTTTCTTTACTTCCCTAACACACTCTCCATTACTTTGCACTGTTGACCCCAGGTACCTGAACTCCTCCACCTTCTCCACCTCTTCTCCCTGCAACCGCATCACTCCACTGCCCTCCCTCTCATTCACACACATGTACTCTGTCTTACTCCTACTGACTTTCATTACCCTTCTCTCCAGCGCATATCTCCACCTCTCCAGGCTCTTCTTAACCTGCTCTCTACTCTCACCACAAATCACAATATCATCTGCAAACATCATAGTCCAGGGAGACTCCTGTCTGACCTCGTCCGTCAACCTGTCCATCACCACTGCAAACAGGAAAGGGCTCAGGGCCGATCCTTGATGCAGTCCAACCTTCACCCTGAACCAGTCTGTCGTACCTACTGCACACTTTACTGCCGTCACACTGTCCTCATACATGTCCTGCACCACCCTCACATACTTCTCTGACACACCTGACTTACTCATACAATACCACAACTCCTCTCTCGGCACCCTGTCGTACGCTTTCTCTAAATCCACAAATACACAATGCAGCTCCTTCTGTCCTTCTCTATACTTCTCCATCAACATCCTCAAAGCAAATAAGGCATCTGTGGTGCTCTTCCTCGGCATGAAACCATACTGTTGCTCACAGATGGTCACCTCTTCTCTCAGCCTGGCTTCCACTACTCTTTCCCATAACTTCATGGTGTGACTGATCAACTTAATTCCCCTGTAGTTACTGCAGGTCTGCACATCTCCCTTATGCTTAAAGATCGGTACCAGCACACTCCTTCTCCATTCCTCAGGCATCCTCTCCCCTTCCAGAATCCTGTTAAACAATCTGGTTAAAAACTCCACTGCCATCTCTCCTAAACATCTCCACGCTTCTACCGGTATGTCATCTGGTCCAACCGACTTTCCATTCTTCATCCTCTTAATCGCTGCTCTCACTTCCTCCTTACTAATCCTATCTACATCCTGCTTCACCAACTCCACATCCTCCAACCTTCTCTCTCTCTGATTTTCCTCATTCATCAGCTGCTCAAAATACTCCCTCCATCTTCTCAACACACTCTCCTCACTAGTCAACACATTTCCCTCTCCATCCTTTATTGCTCTAATATGCAGTACATCCTTCCCAGCTCAGTCCCTCTGCTTGGCCAATCGGTATAAATCCTTTTCTCCTTCCTTAGTGTCCAACCTCTTATACAGTTCCTCATATGCCTTTTCCTTGGCTTTCGCCACATCCCTTTTAACCTGCTGCCGCATCTCCTTGTACTCCTGCCTACTTTTCTCATCACTCTGTCGATCCCACTTCTGTTTTGCCAATCTCTTTCCCCTAATGCTCTCCTGCACTTCCTCATTCCACCACCACGTCTCCTTGTCTTGCTTTCTATTTCCAGATGTCACACCAAGTACTTTTCTAGCTGCCTCCCTCATCACTCCTGCAGTAGTTGCCCAATCATCCGGCACCTCTTTACCACCACCAAGCCCCTGTCTGACCTCTTCCCTGAACCTCACACTACACTCTTCCTCCTTCAGTTTCCACCATCTTATTCTTCTTTCAAACCTTACTTTCCTCCTCTTCTTCTTCGCCTCCAAAACCATCCTACAGACCACAATCCGATGCTGTCTAGCTACACTGTCCCCCGCCAACACCTTACAGTCTCCAATCTCCTTCAGGTTGCATCTCCTACACAGAAGATAATCCACCTGTGTGCACCTTCCTCCACTCTTATACGTCACCCTATGATCCTCCTTCTTCTTAAAATACGTGTTCACCACTGCCATTTCCATCCTTTTAGCAAAATCTACCACCATCTGCCCTTCCACATTCCTCTCCTTAAAACCATACCTACCCATCACCTCCTCATCACCTCTGTTCCCTTCACCTACATGCCCATTAAAGTCTGCCCCAATCACCAATCGTTCTTTCCTAGGTACACCATCTACCACTTCATCTAATTCACTCCAGAATCTTTCTTTCTCCTCCATCTCACAGCCAACTTGTGGAGCATAGGCACTAATGACATTTATCATCATCCCTTCAACTTCCACCTTCACGATCATCACCCTATCAGAAACTCTCTTCACCTCCACTACACTCTTACTGTACGCTTCCTTCAGAATCACCCCTACACCATTTCTCTTCCCATCCACACCATGATAAACCCACCTCCAATGTTCCTGGCCTTACTCCCTTTCCACTTGGTCTCCTGAACACACAACACATTTACCTTTCTCCTCTCCATCATATCAGCTATCTCTCTCCTTTACCCGTCATAGTACCAACATTTAAAGTACCAACCCGAACCTCTACTCTCCTACACTGCTCCTTTTCCTGCCGTCTCTGTAGACGCCTTCCTCCTCTCCTTCTCCTCCTTCGGCCAACAGTAGCCCAATTTCCACCGGTACCCTGTCGGCTAACGATACCTGTGGCGGTCGTTGTTAACCCGGGCCTCGACCGATCCGGTATGAAATTCTCATTTGTGATCCGCATATTTGATTTGGCACATGTTTTACGCTGGATGCCCTTCCTAACGCAACCCTCCCCATTTACCCGGGCTTGGGACCGGCACTAAGAGTACACTGGCTTGTGCCCCCCTAATGGCTGGGTTAATTTCTTGTCACTGCTTGTCAGGGCTTTTTCAACCTACCAATAGTGGATCATTGGTTTTTGTCTCCATTCGCAGTTATAAAAACGTCCACTCTTCTTTGAAAATGTAATGTTGTGGAGATTTGTGATCATTTATTTACAATAGCATTAGTAAAGTCAGGTACTGATGTAGGGTGAGGAGGCCTGGATTGCAGTCAGCATTCCAATTCATTCCAAAGGTGTTCAATAGTGTTGAGGTCAGAGCTCTATAGCAGGCTATTCAGGATCTTCCACTGCAACCCATGTAAATCATATCTTGAAGCTGGCTATGTGCAAAGGGGCAATGTAATGCTGGAACAGGTTTGGGTCTCCTATTTCGAGAGAAGTGGAGCAATTGTATGCCTTAACATCGGGGTAACAGTTTCAGGAAAAAAACACATATGAATGAAAAAAATCAGGTGTCCCTATTCTTTTTTCAATATACAAATCATGTGCACTTAAACTTTGCAGAATCTTTTCTCAACTTTGTCATGTCAGTGGACATGCCAACATCTAGTTACTCTCACTGGTGTAGTAAGATTAATTTTTTTGTAAATCTTTTGCTGTGATTGTGTGTGTGTGTGTGTGTGTGTGTGTGTGTGTGTGTGTGTGTGAGAACTTTATTTGTTACAATTGTCCAATCAGAATCTTCTTTTCAAAAAATTCCAAACTGTTTACAAATGCAGTCGACTTAATAATTAAATGTATTAAAACTAACTTGGTATAAAACTAACTTGGTAAATGTATAAAACTGGGAAGATTCTAAAAGTAAATATATTTAATAAGATCACTAATTAATCAATATTTCAAATATGAATCAATGATTATTAATCATCAAAAAAGGCGCATATTATTATTACTAATAATAAACCATACACATGCATTAATCAGCAGCCACCTTTCCAGCATCATAGTCAAGGTTTTATACAACATTTACTTTTTCAGTGGTCTGTATGTTGATCCCTCTACACACACAAAAATAAGCCAGCTTTTCTAAAAATAGCTGTTTCCTACTTTGTTAAATCATTGTTGATAATTATTATGAGAAATTATTAACATGATCAGTGTCTTCACATAGATGAATATCATTTATTATTAATAATGACATATAATAAAAGGTAAATTGAGCAAATGTGTTATTTCAGATCAAACTGAAAACTGTACGTATCAAACTGGTAGCCCTTCACATTAATCGGTACCCAAGAAGTAGCTCTTAGTTTCAAAAAGGTTGGTGACCCCTGGTCCAGATGATTTCAGTGGAACTACCCAGATATTACACTTGCTTTTATAAAGTTTTTGACAGGAGGAAGTGGACGTTTTTAATGATTATATGTTCAAATGTTACCTTCAAAGTAAGGAGCAGAAGGGTCAGCGGGAGAGCTCGGAGGCAATCCTGTACGTTCTGGACTAGCCTGTTATAAAACATTGAGGATAAAATCATGATTATTTCTGTGCTTTAACATTTTTGATCATCCAGCCTGTAATATAAAAGCATTGACATGTTTAAGATATTATTCATTCTTTATGCTGCAAAATATATCGCACCTAATCCTTATGGACCTGTATGTTAGACAAAGTGTTTAAAAAAAATCATGTAATTGGCGTATTTATTTAGTACTTTGAAAGTAGTCTCCAGTGTAAGTGATTTACAAACAATAAAAGCTAAAGTTGCACAGCTGTAAATTTTGTTTAAAACATAATACATTTGTAAAAATGGATGGCTTGGAGATTTAAGATTATATACTACTTTTCTATTCATTTTAGATTTCTGGTCAAACTACTACACTGGACATCTGTTTGTTTTAAACAAATTGCTGAAAACAGGTAAAGTGTGGCACTGCAGCCTCAGACCTGCTGAGAGATGCTGGAGACGCTGCTGGTTTTGCGCCTCAATGTGTCGCTCTGGCACACAGTAAGCAGCGAACTGGGTAAGATGGAACGGAAGTCATTGAATGAGCGGCGCCTAACTGACTCTGGCTCTTCCGAAGTGGTCATGGGCTGCGCTGTGGTCAGCGGGAACAGCTTCGACAGCAGCGGTTCATCCGTGTTGCTGTAGCGCCCAGATGCTCGCACCACACCCAGCAAACACGGCAGAGTGTATCGGCACAGGTATTCTAAGTAAAGATATACGCCATTTCTGAATAAGCCAAAACCACTGAGGTTTAAAAAACAACATCTCATTTTGTAGTAATTACTAAAAATCATAATTTAAAGATGAGGCTATGGATGCAGACCTTTGTCTTGATCCTCAGGCTTGCGGCACATTTCAAGGAGTACTTGCATGAGGTCCACCACAGCCTCCAAAATCTGTACAAGACAAGAAATGTTTTACAAAATCAATCCATTAATATCTTGAATAATGTGAATGACTCCTTTCTTTCTGTCAAAACTGCAAAAATAAGATATCTCAGCAGGTGAAAACATCTGGAATATCTTTAATATAGTAAAATGTATCCAGTTTTTACAATTATAAAATATTACATTAAATAAAATGTAAGACTATTGAGCCTAGACCTTTTTGTCACTAATTTCAATCTTTTGGCAAAATAAAAGCACATCAAAAGAACACCATGCTAATCATTTCTTTGGTCATGACTAGTGCTTCTAAGGTATAGTGAATTATGAATAACATTCATTCAACATCTGCTGAAAGCTGAAGATAAAAAGGAATTAAATTTTTTTGCACGACAATGACGCAAATTAACAAAGAAATGACTTAACCAAAAGAAGATCAATGTTTTTGAATGACCAAGCGAAAGCCCAGACCTGAATCTACCTAAAAATCTGTAGGGTGACCTGGAGCAAGCTATGCACAAGAGATACCATTACAATGTTATAAAAATATGAAATAACAATGCATAAAGTTGTGTGCATAATAGTAGAGAGAACCTCCTCATTAAAGAAAACTTCTCCAAAAATATCTGTTCATAAATCCTAATTAATGGCCACACATTTGATTCTAGAATACTTTTGTATACAGAGGAGTTCATGTTCAACTCAATGACTGTAAGGTGCTCATGTTCTATGGTTGCAAAACAAGTTTAAATCATCACCTCACCACCGCCATGCTTGACAGTTGTTATAAGGTGTTTGAGCTAATATGCTGTTTTGGTTTTGGCACTGTAATTTCTCTGAGCATTAAATGGTCCTTGGGATGAATTTGCTAGGATGTCCACTTCTGGGAAAATTGGCTTAAATGTCTTAAATGTTTCCCACTTATGAATTTTCTTCCTCACTGTAGAATGGACTTAAAATTGTTTAGAAATTACCTCATAACCCTTCCCAGATTAATGGGCACCAGCAAATGCTCCTCTAAGATCATTGCTGATATCTTTCTTCCTTAGTACTGAGATAACACACACCTGAATGATCCAGCACCTGCTAAAACTTGGGATTTTATAGAGGTGGTCTTATAGACTTGCTGATCAATGAATCAAGTGAATTCGATTAGCAGCATGTGGCTGTCACTAAGCCTAGGTTGTAGTGAAAGATCTTGAGTGGCCTGCTATAGAGTTTTGACCTAAATTCTACTGATCACCTTTGGGATGAATTGGAACACTAACTGCACCCCAGGCCTCACCCTACATTAGTACCTGACTTTACTAATGCCTCTGTGGCTGAATGAAAACAAATCTGCACAAACACAATCCAAAATCTAGTGGAACAGCTACACAGAAGACTGAAGGACAAAATGTGGACTGGGATGTCCAAAAACACATTATTAATTTTATAGTCTGTTGTCCACAACCATTTGTCAGTATAGTGTATTCTCATAGTCATTTTTATAAAGTTCCTATAAATAAAAGAAATTCTATAAAACAATATTGGTGAAGTAATACCAGTTAGAGTACAACTTAAGTACACTTGGCTTTTTATAATTATTGGAATACTGCACCTACCTGGATTCGTAAGGTCTCGTCTCTCTGAGCGACGTCAGAGAGCATAGTTACCAAGCAAAAGCAGAAGTTCTCAGATACGGGCAGAGTTTCTGCAAGAATAATGAGGTGTTCAATAAAATGCGTCATTTTAAAACGTAAAAAAAAAGGAAAAATATAAAATGTTTACCTCTCCCCTTCCTCTCACAGCTTTCTTCAATCCACTGCACCCTTGGCAGCCCTTTCAGCAAAGCCAGGAGGTATGGCACAATAGTATCTTTGTGCTTAGAGAAACAGACAATTGAAATTTTTAATAAAAATAGGCAAAGCCAAAATCTATATTGTTCAGTTTCAGGTTTACAGAGTATGGCAAATAACGGCTTGACTTTTACAAGAATATATTTTTCTTACAAAAACAAAAATCACACAAACTTGCAGTCTTTTTTTTCTACAAATGTATTACCTATTTTTACCTATTCTATAATTTTATTAAAAAACTATATAGCACCGTGTTGCTGAATCCTTTAATTTTATTGTCTAGAAGGTGTGTAGTGTTCTATAGGTTTTATATTTATTCAATAATTCATTACTTTAATGTTATTATTTCTATAATAATGGCTCATTCCAAGGGATCAGGGACCTGAAATGTGTTGTTCTGTAAAAATTAAAATGTTTAAACATTGATGACGTGAGGTTTATTGATTTGTCGAAGGAGTGTCCAGAATCCAAAGTGTGGTTTCTGTTTAACTGCACGTTCGTTTGTTTCATGAAAAAAATGCAGAAAAAACAACATTCCACGTCTATAAATGAAATTATAAATGGATAAAAACAAAGTAGGATTTCTTATTAATAGACGATTATTTTTCTGTAACAGGTACATAGCCTGTCATATTTTATATTTTTTTATATAAGTTAATGTAATAATATTTATGAGCAACATCATAGACACAAACCTGCAAAAAGAGACAACACGAATATAGTATTTCTTTTTAAACAGGCATCTGCTAATACCAATTGCTCACAGAAAATATCAATATTCATATGAGGTTATTGCATGAAGTACATCAGTGTAGAACATTAAAGACTGGAGGAGATTTAGCTGCACGTCTCAGAACTGAGCCAAGAACAAAGATTTCCGTTTGGCCTCCATCATATCAGTTATATGACAATGGTTTCTGCATCACAATTTTTTACCATATTAATAATAGTTTCCATGCTTGACTGTTGATTGTTTTATTCATGACAAATCAAATAAGTGAAAATATTTTATAGTGATGTCATTTTAACTGGTGATGTCCATTGGAGGAGTTCAAATTACTATATTTAACAATTTGTTTCCAATATAACGACAAATAAACTATTCAGTTACAGTATAACTTAATGTACACAAACGATGTAGTATGTATACAATAGTATATAGTATCAATAACTCGTTTTTGTTAAAATACTGCAGTTAAATAACATTAGAAGACAAATCTTTTTTCATATCACCAGCATTAAGAACCCTACAATACATTTAATACCAATTCCTTTATTAAAAGAAATCCATAAAGGTGGTAATACATAAAGTGGCTTTAAGGTTAAACAGAAGGGAAGTTCAAGCCTTTTCGCTGACACAGACTGCTAAGAGACACGATAGGGAGGCAGGACGCATCACCAGCAATAGTGGACCATTGCAGAGTGCTTAGTATAGTGTGTGAACTTCTTTAAAAAACAGACAAACAAATTAGCGCTGTTATTATTTTAAGCACTGTATCATTCTTCAGTGTGTATTGTGTCTCTGTACCTGCAGCTCAGACTCCACTAGGAAGATACCGAGAGCTATCACAGCATCTCTTCTCCTCTCGTCCAGCTGGAAAACACCACGGAAATCCACTGGACACATGCATTGTAGCTTCTGGACCTAAAAATCCATATAGCAACTGCTTAGTCAAATAATCCTCAACCTAATTATAATACTGGCTTTTTTAGGATATTGTTTGTGTGTATAAGGAAACAGCTGACTGGGTATGTAATTTAAGCTGTTGTTACTAGGTGATTCTTGAATTAAGCTTAGATTTACAGTAAATTATCAAGCTGTTACATGGGCATACATAATATATGTAGAACAAAAATATATAGGAACAATCATTGCGGTGTAGGTCTAAATTGGAGATGGAGCTAAACAGGTGAACATGGATGACAGAACATTCATCCCATCACAAGCAAAAGCTTGACAGTTTCACAACCATCCAGACTGGGAGTCAAGAAAGCTAAACTGGACATGTCCTGGGTAGAACGGATGGCATACTTTATCTTTCTTGTCAACTAGTCAATCATGGGTGTCTGTAAGCTTATGTATGTGGAAGAGGGTAGACAGCACATTCTTTTGTGTTTCTGTCAAAGCAGCAGTTTATAAATAATTGAAACCATTTGGCCTCATGTTTAGAATTTAAACAACATTAATTTTCCTTAAAGGTCAGACTACAAGTACAGAAAAACTAAAACTACTGCCTCTTTATTAAGCAGATCCCTCATGTCTGTGTTACACTCTTGCTCTCCCTTTTAGTTTGGCTGCCATAGCTAGTCTTGCCATGGTCCCTACATACACCCTGTAAGTTATAGACACTGTACAGTGTCACAATAAGAATAAATTACAATCCCTATTTCTATTTCTTTCTACTTTCTTTCTCTTCCCTCCCTCCCTCTCTCTCTCTCTCTCTCTCTCTCTCGTTAAGCATTCTCATAATGTACCAGTCTTCCTGTCCCTTTTTTCTATTTGGATCTGCCTGATTCATCCCATCACCCTACCTCCTCTTTAATTGAAGACCACTCTGTGCAGCTGTGGATGGTTCAACATAAACAGCCTTAAGATCCATGAAGTTACTAAACAACTTCAAGATCTATGAGGACGATTTGGACTGTAATTAATATCAACAGTCTGCTACAAAGGCTCAGGACTGCAGTTTGCATGAACACTTAATTTATGCCCCTGTCACTGAAGAGCACATCTCAATAATGATGTAACTATAATGAATAGACATTCGGTGCCACCCAAATGAGGGCAGGTTCCCTTTTGAGTCTGGTTCCTCTCAAGGTTTTTCTTACTCATACCATCTCAGGGAGTTTTTCTTTGCCACAGTCATCACTGGCTCGCTCATGAGGCATAAACTTATATGGAACAAATTTATAGGCATTAAACGTATTCATTACAACTTTATAACATATTTAGCTCTGTCAAGCTGATTTGGGAAAAGTAATATACAAATACAATTGAATTAAGAATTTATTTGCAATATGGACACATTTTCATCATTGTCAGTGGTTAAGGATCTGGGTTACTGATCAGAAAGTTGGGCCTTAAACCCTCGGTGCTCGAGGAGCACTGTATCGTCCCTGCACTCTGACCCAAACATCCTGGGATATGAGAATAAAGAATTTCAATGTGCTGGAAAGCAAAAAAAAAAAAAGTACGTTTGTTGCTTATGAGAAACCTGTCTCCTGCATTGCACAGAGCCTTGTAAAACACTCCGAATTGATGTGATGTGTGTATTTTTAATGTGCATGTATTTTATTTTGCATTGGCTTGGTGGTCAGAGCTTCCATGCACTGGTTTATGTGTAGCAGGATGAGAAGAAGATCCCTGATGAGGGCCACGAATGCAAGCTGTCAAAATGCAATCACGTGTGTTGCCTGCACTACTGCAGTACTGTCAAGCTGACTCAAGACACTTGCACTCAGTAACCGGACTGCGGAAAACCTACTCGCCTATTTCTTTAGTTTACGAGTTATTTTGACACGAACGGCTAGTTCTAGGAAGTGGAGTTAGCATGCTACCTCGTTAGCCCGTGTGACCTCTTTAAAGTGTTTATGTCCTGATTCTTACCTTGTCAATCGGAGCCGGCCGATGAGCAGCCAATGACCGAGCCAAGGACAACACAGTGTTAAAATAAAACCCTCTCGATCCCCCTTTAGCAGCCATTGTTATTTTATTAAACAGGATTTAATGTTGATGCATCTCTAGGCAGTGGTGACGCACGCAATCAGTACGGCAAGCGAGAGAGTTCATACGTCCTGAATACGCTGGGGGGGGGGGAATACGCGATTTAAAAAATTAATTCGTTAGCTGCAAAAAAAAAGGGGGGGGGGGGGAGTGGTTATAGATATTATAAACAAACAAAAAAACTCCCAAAATCTTAATTTTCCCCAAAACTGTTACCAGATTTTTTTATTTTATTTCATTTTATTTTTTTTCCCGTGGGCTCACCACCTGCAGGAGGGACCATAAGGGACGGTGCTTTAAGGATTGGGCATCAGTCGAAGGCGGGGGCCTGCTTAGACTGCTTGCCCCGCGACCAGAATTACGGATAAGCGGGAGAAAATGAATGAATGAATGAATTTTATTTTTTTATTGGGGGGGTGAGAGAACTCCCTTCACTTAAACAAGATGACCCAAACCTGTTGACATTGTTCCAGGCGAAGCCAGCTCTGAAGATATGGATATTATGGGTTTACGAGGAAGATCTTGAGTGACCTGCTATAAAGTCTGATTCAACTGACATATATACTGTATATATACTGTATATATACTGAGCACCCCAGGCCTCCTCACCCTACACCAGTACCTGCCTTTACTTATACCAATGTGGCTGAATAAGTACATCTCCACAAACACACTTAAAAAACTATTGGAACATCTTCCCAGAAGAGTGGAGGTTATAATAACAGCAGATAGGAACTAAATGTGAAACTTCTTCTTTCGGCTTCTCCCATTAGGGGTCGCCACAGCGGATCATCCTTCTCCATACCCCCTGTCCTCCTTTACATCTTCCTCTTTCAACCTGTATGTCTTCCCTCACATCCATAAACCTCCTTTTTTGCCTTCCTCTTTTCCTCCTTCCTAGCGGCTCCATCCTCTGCATTCTCCTACCAATATACCCCATGTCCCTCCTCTGCACATGTCCAAACCATCTCAAGCACACCTCCCTCACCTTGTCTCCAAAACGTTCTACATGCGCTGTCCCTCTAATAAACTAATTTCTAATCCTGTCCATCATTGTCACTCCCAACAAAAACCTCAACATCTTCAGCTCTGCTACCTCCAGCTCCACCTCCTGTCTTTTACTCAATGCCACTGTTACTAAACCATACAACATCGCAGGCCTCACCACAGTCCTATAAACTTTTCCCTTCTCTCGCTGTTCTCACTTTCTTCTTACTAAACCTATTTACTTCCTACTTCACCATCTCCACACCATCCAACCTTCTCTCTCTCTCATTTTCCTTATTCATTAGCTGCTCAAAATACTCCCTCCATCTTCTCAACACACTCTCCTCACTAGTCAACACATTTCCATCTCCATCCTTTATTGCTCTAACTTGCAGCACATCCTTCCCAGCTCGGTCTCTCTAAATGGCCAATCGGTATAAATCCTTTTCTCCTTCATTAGTGTCCAACCTCTCATACAGCTCCTCATATGCCTTTTCCTTGGCTTTTGCCACATCCCTCTTCACCTGCTGCTGCATCTCTTTCTCCTTATGCTCTCCTCCACTTCCTCATTCCACCACCATGTCTCTTTGTCTTTCTTTTTTTATTTCCAGATGTCACACCAAGTACCTTTCTATCTGTCTCTCTTATCACTTCTGCAGTAGTTGCCCAATCATCCAGCACCTCTTCACCACCACCGAGCCCCTGTCTGACGTCTTCCCTGAATCTCACACTACACTCTTCCTCCATTAGTTTCCACCATTTTATTCTTCTTTTAAGCCTTACTCTCCTCCTCTTCTTCTTCACCTCCAAAACCATCCTACAGACCACCATCCGATGCGGGCTAGCTTTACTGTCCCCTGCCAACACCTTACAGTCTCCAATCTCTTTCAGGTTGCATCTCCTGTATAGAACATAGTCCACCTGTGTGCACCTTCCTCCACTCTTATATGTAGGAACTAAATGTAAAACAATGTGTTCAAAAAGCACATGCAAGTCTTAGGGTCAGATGTCGACAAATTTTGGTCACCTAATGTTGCTTCATGCTTTAAAAAATAAATAATATAGAACTCACACAAATTCATGTCCAGCCACCAAGATTTATTGAACATTAAGAACATAATTTAAAGGCACATAGTATGATGGATTATCAATATATCTGTCAGTATAATAGAACAGTGTAAATGTTTTCAGTCTCGGATGAGCATCAAAAACGATTAAGTAATGTCCATCAGTATTTCCTCATCACTATTAACTACATATATTTATTCCTGGCAGCTGGTATCTTCTGAACAATGGAATAAGCATGAACAGAAACAGTACAGATGTACACACAGAACCAGATGTACAACAGCAAAGACCGGAATAAAACACTAACACTCAATACAACATGCATTTTTTTTTTTTTTTTAAAGGTATGAACATTTTAATACCAGAGACAAACATTAATTAGGCACAAATATTCTTCCTTATCATACATACTAAACACAGTGTTATGCTCCCATGTGGCACACAACATTAAGTAGCACAAACATCTACATTTGCTTCTGCTCCACCATAATGACATTTATTTATTTAACATTTGCTAAATATATATTTTTTTATCCATATATCTATATAGTGTATTATATATGCAACATAAGTAAGGGAGACACTAGGACAAAGACAATTTCTTTACACCTCTTGACACTGTGGATTTTCTGGGAATTTCTTGAGGTAGGAAAAGTGATCAATCTGATAATGGCACTCGAAACAGAACAATTTAAGGCAATTTCAGATTCATGAACAGCTTTTCGAACCAAACGTTTTCGGGTGGCTATATAGGAAATGTATCATTTTTAAGCATTATTAATATTAAAATATTCTGTAGCACACACAAATGTAATGTCGATCAAACTGCTCTAGTCAATAGCACTGCTAATAGTCCTCTAGGTTGCATTTAGATTGTTTAGGGTTTCAAAAAAATGTAAAAAAATTTAATAAAATAAAAAAAAAAGAAAACCTGGCATCATTGTTCCTGGCAACATTTATGAGAAAAGCTACACACTGTTAATAAACACTAGTAAATACTGGTCAGGCACTTAAAAGTAAATTCATTACTTCTCTTCCATTAGTACCAAATCCGTTAAGGTTTTAAAAAGTGCATGTATTTACTGGAGATACTGAGGAATGTGTGTTTCTGTAAGGTAAAGGCTTTGGTGATGCGTCATGATGGTTCAATGTTCTGTGCGTCTTTGGATCTAAGAACTTATCAGTATTGAAATAAAGAAATAATAAACACTTTAGGAATCACATTAGGAATTATATTAGCTTAACAAAAGAGAGGGGAAAAAAATCACTCAGGCTCCACTTAACTCTCATTCTTCCGTATAGTAAATTATTATAATTATTATTATTAATAATTTTTAGTTGAAACCTCCTTGAAGAATTTTTTTTTTAGCTGTAACACATGCTGTACACATGCATTGACAAAGTTTTTTTGTCCTCACCACTGAATATATTTTAGTGTCTTTACTTGACATAACACCAACTGATCAGAAAATTAACAATAATAAAGGCAAAGTAACTATTTTCCAGTTACAAAAGTAAAATCAATTAAAAAAAAAAGATTAAAACACTAGAAACACAAATTTTCTAAGCCAGTGTTCTCTCTCCACATTAGAAACATTTGGCTTTCCAAAGACTTCACCGCTGAAGCCATAACGTGGTGTAATGAATGTTTTTTTTTTTCCTTCTCGACAAACCAGTTTTTCAAGTATTTCTATACCTCACATTTTTTGGGGAATTTTTTTTTTTATGGAATTAATTACATAGAGGAAACTTAAACACTTTCACAGCTCGTGTGATGTTGCCTCGCCCTACTGATGTCGTGTCTCATTTCCCAGTGTCTGCATTTGTTGTGAAGGTCTGGCCGTGTTTTATAAGCCGCCTGTGCAGCGCTCTCCGTGTTAATCTGTCTTCCACACAATGTTAAGAGCCTTCACCACCTCATCGTAGATCACAAACACGATTGCCACATCCAAACACACGCGCCCGAGTCTCGGAATAGTACCTTTGTAAAACCTAGAGCACAAATATGCATTTAAATCAATATTTCAAATATCTGATGATGTGTACTTTAACAGCATAGTCAGTGTCAGTATGATCACTTACGCTGCTGGTCCTTCGTGTTTCATGATTTTCAAGGCACAGTCCACAGTGCTCTTATATTTGTGTGCCTCCAGGCCCTGGACAGAGATGTTTAATTACTCACCAGGACACTATATATATATATATATATATATATATATATATATATATATATATATATATATATATATATATATATATATATATATATATATACAGTATCTCACAAAAGTAATTACACCCCTCACAGTTCAGCAACCATTTTAGTATAATATATCTACTATAGAAATTAAACATATTGCTACTATTTGTGCTTCTGGTAGCCGCTAAACTGCATTTCTTTGCTCCATACCTGTACTTTCCAAAGACAGTAAAATTGTATCTACCTATCTATTTGTTATATCGCTAAGATTTGTAACACTTTTTCATTTTTTAAAGAACACCATATGTTTTATGCTATATGCTATATACACAGATCAGGAATAACACTATGACATTATAACATTGTGACTGGTCCGTGAATACACTGATAATATCTACATCATGGCACCTGTTTGTTGGTGGGATATATTAGGCAGCAAGTAAACATTTTTCTCCTCAAAGTTGATGTGTTTAGAAGCAGATTTAGAAGGATTTCAGCGAGTTTGTGTGGTCTGATCCAACAGAAGAGCTACTGTAGCTCAAATTACTGAAGTTTATGTTAATGCTCAATGGGTCAGGACTGTTTTGGCAGCAAAAGGAAAACCAACACAATATTAGGCACGTGGTCATGATGTTATGCCTGATCCGTGTATGCTATACATGTTGTTCTTTTATGCTCAGGTTGTAAGCATGTGTAACATGAGTAAGCTCTTGTTATCACTTACACACAGAATAGAAGCTACAAGCAGTCATTCCCTCAACAGTTTCTCTTTAACAGTCCTAAGGACTTTCCCCTGTCAGAAAACGTAAACTGGAAACCCCTTCCCTGAGTGCCAGAAATATCTGAACGATATCAACATCATGCTTTTGTAATCAACAGTGCATCTGTACACCACTACTGTCAAAACATCTGCTCTATAAAATGCTAAAATGTGTGGTAGGTGTATGTACTGGGCTATGAATGATAATGTTTCCACTTTAGAAAATATTTATATTAAGAAGTATTATTCACATCTGCTAGAACTCTATGCTAAAACTGGATGCATTCGTTTTAATGATTATACTTTTTACAAATTTCCTATTTTTTTATACTAAATACGCAAAAATATTAAAATCTTCAGCATGCTACATGGCATTAAATATAGACATAAAGGTTCCCTTAAATTAAAATGATCATACTCATTATCATAAGTCTTTGTAGACGTCTTTAAAGAAATTTTAAACTCACCTGCATGCGAGTCTTAATTACATCAAGTGGTGTGTTCCCAAACACACTAGCAGCCCCGGCTACAGCTCCAAAAACTCCCGTCACTAACGGGTTTATAGGTTTGTTAGGGTTGTCACCTGGTTTTAAAAGAGAAAAAAACTTTGTAAGCTTAAAGCCAACGTGGCTGTGCTGCATATGCACAGAGTTGTGAAATTCAGAATCATGTAAATGCTTTGAAAGTTTAACACAAACCTTTGTACCAGTTTCTCAAGGAGGTCATAACATAGAAGCGAATAGCCTGATTTGACCCTTGCTTCAATACTGTCGCTGTCAATCCCTGATACGTTCCCCTAAATCCTTTAGGAAACACAGGAAAGCCACCGGATTACAACACATTTCACTCCATTCTGCATCCCTCTCCAGAAACAAGTAATTTGTTTTTGAATCAGCATTTTTTTTTAATAATGAGACCTCAATTACAGTAACAAGTTTCTCATGTGTATTAATAATCCTTTATTTCTTTATAAATAAATGTATACACTATATGGACAAACCTCCTTTCACATTTAGGTCACCATTTGCACCATTTGGAGATTTGTGCTCATTCAACTACATGGGAATTATTAAAGAAAGTCAGGTAAAAATGTAACGTGAGAACCGGGGTGCAGTCAGCGTTCCAGTTCGTCCCAAACATGTTCATTAGAGTTGAGATCAGAGCTCTATAGCCACCCACTCAAGATCTTCCACTCCAATCCATGTAAACCATATCTTCATGAAGCTCCTTTTGTGCACAGAGGCCTTGTCATGCCGGAAACAGGTTTTGGTCACCAATTACTTTCTACTTGTACTTTATCAGGGTCACTGTTGTGAAAAGTATTTCACTTTGTAGAAAATTTTACTATGTTTGTTAATACCTGCATGCTCAGTTATATAATGCAAAAACCCAATAAGTACTGCATGAATGTACAATACAAATCTAATGATGAATTGCAATTTCTTCAATTCAATCTATTATGTTATTGTTGTTATTGCTATTATTATTATTATTAAAATGCTTTGATCCCTTTATCTGACACTAAAAATAGCAACAATGATGTCAACTTTAAGCCTAAATCCAAGACTAAGTTTTGCTGTCAAACCAAAGGTAGATTTTATTAAATCTGCATGTGAAATATGTTGATTACATTTTTAATTAAACTCTTCAAATTAAATAAAGATGAAAGCATGGTGTAATCTGTTCTCCAGCAGGGGGCAAAACAAACCTTGTGTTCTGACTATTTCCCTCACGCCATGGAAAAATCCTCTGTACTTTGGGTTTGCTGAGGTCTGATCATGAATAAATTTAACCTGAAATGGGACAGAAAGCAGATATTCACTATTAATACATACCAAAGTCTCTTTAGAAAAGTGTAGGTTTTGTGTAAAATCTATTAATGAGATTAAAAACGTGTAATCATATTTTATTTGTGTAGTCACATTCAAACATTTTTATTGCTCCATCATAAGCAGGATACAATCAGGAGTACAGTAACTTGCTTAGCACCATGACAACAAGAATGCATGAAACTCCTTCTGATTGTGAAAGTGAAGATCAAACCTGTTCCTGAATCAATGCTAAACTATTTAATGCCCCTGTGATTGAGCTGCCACTAAACACCTCCAACATATTAGCTGTGCATTAAATAAAAAGTGTGAATTGAATTAAAGTTGACATTATCATCAGACCTGATGTTGCAGAAAACTAACCAATGCCCTCTGACCAATCACAATTGAGCATTTAACTCTGCTGTGATGTAAGTTGGAAACAACTGATGCTGGTTCCCTGATCAATGAAGATTAAATATCACCGTCACACAAACCTTTATTGTCTCCATAGGACACACCACAACTACGGCCTCAGCTACTCCAGCACCCAGACCGCATATCAAGCCTCGGGTACTGTCCAGCTTGCCGGACTCGTCCCTCATCTGGTTACTGAGGAACTCAAACATACCGAACCTGAAGACAAAAGAGACAAAATTCACATTTTTACTTAATAGTTATGCAAAAAATGGCCTCTTCCACATTTAGTCTCGATTTGCTGTTGAAAACCCTATACTCTTAATAAAGTAAAGCTACTGATGTAGGGTGAGGAGGCCTGAGGTGCATTCAGTGTTCCAATTCATCCCAAAGGTGTTCACTAGGGTTGAGGTCAGAGCTCAACAGCAGGCCACTCAAGACCTTTCACTCCAACCCATGTAAAACATAGAAATAACTTTGTGCACTGTGACATTTTCATGCTGGAACAGCTTTATGTCTACTGGTTCAAGTAAATAGAATGTTTAATTTTGTTGCATCCAAAGACTTCCTATACAACTGTGTGCTTCCAATGTAGTGGTAACGGTTTAGGGGAAGAACCACATGTGGCTGGAAAAGTCAGGTGTCCCAATACTACTTGTACTGTATCAGGGTCACTGTTGTGTAGAAAATAAAACAGCAGCAGGCTTTCATTACATCAGAAGTACATTGGACAGGTCAGTTACCTTACAGCAGCTTTGGGAATGGAGCCATAGAGCAGAGAGCTGAGGCCTCTGTACAGACCTTTTACTCCGTGACCCTGCACTGTCTGCTTGACGCAATCACCTGAGCAAAAGTGAAAAAAGATGGAGATAAACATGTTTGTATGGCAATGTTGAAGAAAAAACTTAGTGGTTATTGGTCAAGCTGACACAAAGGAAGAAAAAGAATTAAGGATCTTAATATGAGATATAACAGGTTTTGCTGAAAAGAGCGTTGTTGAGAACAAACAAAAAACAACAACTGTGGAAAAAGCAAAATGCTGCGCTCAAATGCTCAGAAGGCAGTGTAGCTATATGAGCCGATCTGCGAGATCGCATTTGTGTCATAGTCAAAGCAGTGGAAGCTTATCTGTTTGAGCGGAAAAGTGTATAGATTAGAAAAGTAGAGCTGAAGACCTCTGCAGACTCGGTAGAAATGAAGGAAGTGCTAATTCTATGTGCCACGACTATCAGCATTGTGGGTAGTGGAAGAAACTATTCAACTATGTAAAAAAAGGCCAACAAGAATTTACCTATGAAATAAAAATATCATAGACCACTTAATAATAAATGTTATTAACTAAAATTTATCTGCAATTCATTCAAGGTATTTCCCCTCAAGGATGATGTTTTTTTTGTTCCTTTTCTTCAGCTGTTATGTGGGTCATAGGTGTTATAGTCTGTAAGGGACTGATTTGTTTGCTTGTTTCACCAAGAAAAAAAAAAAAAAGAAAGTAAATCATTGATTATGCCAATGAACCCTCGATGATAAAAATCAGTAAACGTCATCTACTATTTGAAGTGTTGTCACAGGAGAGCAAATTTCCCAAGTGGAACACTCAGTGCTGGAAAACAAGTTGTTGGGAAAAAAAAAAAAGGAAAAGCCTGCCTTCGAGGGACTATGAACCATTAGTTAATCTCTGATGCATACTCGAGATATTACACATTTGGACCCTGAACTTAACATGCAGTTCGAACAAAAACGTTCCGTTTTCCTCACATGGCCAGGATGAGGCATTTATTTATAATGGGGGAAAAAAGGTGACACTTTTTAAGAAATGGCAAGTTTTACAATAGTTATTGATTTCTGCACTTTATTAAACATATATATATATATATATATATATATATATATATATATATATATATATATATATATATATATATATATATATATATATAATAATTATATATATTTTAAATAAACGTATAAAACATAAGGAGACACACACCGATTCCTTTGAAGCGTGGTGGGTTTGCCTTCTCGTCCAACTGTAACTGGGTCTTCACATACTCTGTCGGGAAAGTGATGCAGATTTCAATCCCTCCTGCGAGTCCACCTGCAAAAACAGAGAGGGACCCACATTTACATCCACCGCTAACAAAACACACAGCAAACAGATTTGAGGAGATTTGTCAAGTTCGTCTCCAAGCACTTTCAATAGGCAAAAACCCCCCAAAATAACCATTCAAATAAACATGCCACAAAAAAAAATTACCTTGTCCTTTTATTTATTATTAAATTAATAGTTTAGATTTGCTATTCTTTACAGTGTGTTGGGTTGCAGAGTCTTCTATCTAACCATTTATGTTTAGAAGCAAAAAACAAGCATGGATTTGGGGGCACAAAAATATCATGCAAATAAATCAGCCTTTGATACAGGAAATTCATCAAAACACCAAAACAGATCAGCCTTCATCCTGACAATCCAAATAAACAAATCTTCATTTCACAAAACTGAAACACAGAAAGAAATTGATCTAAAAAGGATTGAATCATTTGCACAACTTAATATTTTGTACAAAATGTACACAGCTATATCTATTAACATTGCCAATATTTATAATGTCTAATTTACTACAGCCACACTTTCCATACTTACTGCACTAATATTTATTTAAATGATTTAATACAAATCAACCTTTATTCAGTCTGTGTTTCATCATAAAGGTATACCAAAGATATAACATAATACATAAGAAAACTGCTGTAGATTTTTTATTGTGGTTTAAAAATCACATTTGATTGTATACCCCATGGTCCTCGATTTAAAGACGCCCCAAAAACTTCTGCATTCCATATTTTTGATATTTGCCATAAAAAAAAAAAAAATATTAAAAGAAAACTTTTTTCTGAATCAAATGAATGACAGTCATGATATTATATACCCTTTTATAATCATGTAATCGGGCCTGTTTTGGGTGTTAAATGTAAGCCATTCTCAAAAGCAAGGATTCAAAATACGCTGGAGCCTCCTTAAATTTTTCAGCTCAAGGCATCTGCCGGTTGAGGAGCAAACAGCAGAGTCTCATGCGAGCTTGTGTGATTGGCTCCCTGCGATTCTCCCCACAGAAAACACCCACTGCCTCATCAAGCTTGAAGGGGTGTGTCACGAGCCACCAGTCCTGCTGCTTAACAGTGCAAAGGGGGGGAAGAATAAATGACAAGGTTCTGCCACAATGACAGCACATGCTCTTTGCTCTTTGCTCTCCTTGCTTTCTTTGCTCTCCTTGCATGCCAGTCAGAACCCAACTACGAGTAAAGACACGTCACATTCCCAGACTGCTTATAAAGAACCAGCCAGAGACACACCTGCATGTTATTCTGTCCACTAAAACAAAAGGGATTTGGATCAACATAAATCAACATGGAGTTTAAATCAATCCTGCCTAATGTCAGGGAACAGAAAAAATATTTGTGTAATTCAGTTTATCATGAATTCATACACAAATATGCGCTATGCAGAATAGTATAATTCAGTAAAATAGTACTGCACCTTTACTGGAATTAGGGAGTGGCTTTTTGATATACTTTACTTTCAACCAATATTTTACTCAAAATATTGCCAAAATCTACTTTTTTTCCCTATAATCACTTATTTATATACAAATGCTCATTTGCCTTTTTAGCATCATGCAACTCAGATGGGTCGATCAAAAATTACAATTTAAAAGTAGCAAAAATAAAACCTATACTAATCACTGTAATCTATATGTTGCTACATACACTACATTTACACATACACAGAGTACTAGTAGCTTGTATTGCGTATGTATAATTAGCTATCACGTGGCAGATTTATTTCATTGAATAAATGTACTTTTGTGTAAGTAAAAGGATTTTGACACGTCTGGCCTCTAAATCCATGCCAAATTCTGTGCAAGTGTAAAAACTGTATAAGGATCATCCAGTGTCCACACATCAGCATGAGCTGTATGGGATTTTTTTTTTTATATTTTTGACCTTTCCTCACAAACACACTCGTTACGTAAAGGTTTCACTGTCACAACCGACACAAACCGGATGTTTTTTTCCATTCGGAAGGTTGCATAAACACAGCTTTCTTTTTAAGGTGTATTATTATATGCAGCACTGAGCTCATTCTTCTCAGGAAAGGCACTCCTATAATTCATATAATGTTTGCTTTATTTTTGACCAGGATGTGCAAACTGAACATTTTGCATAGTAAAATATTAACACAAACTGAGATAAATAGTTTATTGATTATTAGAATTGTGGAAAATCTGTGTCCCCTTGGGATTATTTTGCACTCGCTCTAAAAATGTTTTGTGATTTATACAAAGTTTGAGACAGAATTTAAAATAATGTAGCATGTATTGAACCCAACAATACAACAATTTTTTTTTTTCTTTCTTCAAACAGAAAAAGACTGGTTCTTCAGGATTTAGTGCACCTGTCCAACAGGAATGAGTTGAATAAAAAATTAACAAAATGAGATTATTTTTTACTTGTATTTCAGGTTTTCAGAATTTAGTATGCCAGTGAGGCATGGGCAAAAAAAACAAAAAAAAAACAATCAGGATCTTGTGATCGTATATTCTGTTTGTTTGCAATGACAGTTCGAATGACAATGCTCATTTTAGCTAGTTTGATTTAATCTCAGGGTCGAGTGTGAGTTTATCTTAGTTTCTGGGTTAGATGAAAGGATCGCTCCTATCTCTGATTCACTCTCTACAACTGTGCTGACTGTAGGATTAACGTGAGTGCAAAGGTTATCGACATGTTAAACTTACAACACGCAACCAACGAGGGAACCAGCAAACTACACACAACAGTAAGCTTTAAAAGATGACCGTGATACACGTACGTTTACACGTTGGCCACATTTCTAAATTTTTTTCCAATATTATATTGCTCTTTAGCATTGTTATGATCAAGAAAGGCCGGGGTGACAGTAGTATAAGTGTGCAGCTGTCAAGCCAGAAAATGGGACGTGTCTTTGGAAATGCTGAGTCATTGGTTCTTTCACTGAAGCGCCAATGCTGAATGTTCACACGCACAAATCAAAATGCATCATGATTCAATTCAGCTGAGACGTGTTTCTATTTTTGTGAATGTGTCGTCATGCTTTACTTTGCATGACGCTCCTTCAAAGAGCTATAGAAACTGACATTTATTTAACTGAGAACAAAACGTGCTAAATATTTCCATCCAATAGACTGCAATCTATGCACAAACAAAGCAAGGAAGATGAACCTCGAATAAAGTTATAAGATCCCAGACTTTATTCAGGTATAATTAGATTATAATTAACCATTAACATTTTTGAAGAAATGTATTAAGAAGAATCATCGTATTTTTTAAGCTAGGAAGGTGATACCCTCACTCACACGCGCTTTATCTAATTAGCAAAGCCCCGTCTACACGATCATATAAAATGTAATCTCCTAAAAGGACCACTGCAAAGGACAATGTCGTTCAACATATATTGCTCATTCTCATTCTGTCATTTTCACAAAGAAATGAAAGGACCAAAGCTCCGACTACGTTTCTTTTTTATGCATTAATATAAATGCCAACTAACATAATAAAACTGACACGATTTACAATGTGAAACCAAAGAATATATAATTTTTTATTTTTTTGCATATTTCAGCTTATTTTCCCTAAACTTAAACTGAACATCTTTTAAAACCCATACCATTTGTCTTTCAAGATCTCATTTTTTCAGTATCACCCAGGAGAAGATGGATTTTTAAGCGTCACATCGGGATCTGACAGATACATCTGCATACCTGCTTACTGATCAAGACTTTTGATCAAATGAACCAGAAAACAAATTGATTTGAACCGTTTGTATTTCTTTTTTTACACACACACAACACACACACACACACATGTAAATATTATATATATATATATATATATATATATATATATATATATATATATATATATATATATATATATATATATATAAAATATTTTTTCCCCTGGTGTGGTGTAGTCCATATCAATTTTAAAATCAAGGTAGCCTTGTATGTTAAGGAGCAAATATTAAAACACAAACACACACACACACACACACACACACACACACACGTTAGAAAAAACATGATCAAGGCTTTAATTAAAAGGAACCACGTATTTGTTCCAGTTGTTAACTTAAAAAATATGCTCAGTGTGTTTGTCATACACATGCAGATACCATGCCATATAAAAAAAAAAAAAAAACATGACGTCCTGTAAAGTTACAGCATACAGTAGTAGTTTCCATCCTGTTCCACACCTAGGTGTCACTTCATCTTTATTTAAATGCAGAATAAATGCATGTATTTTTTATCGTGCTGCATCAACACATCAAAATTTGTCTGCAAGCAAACACACCAGACTGTTGGGAATCAGACAGACAGAACACACGTGTAAAGACGGACAAATTTTTTTTAAGATTTTTAAAATAAAATAAAATAAAAACGCAGGGAAAACAATCGCAAGCATTAATATTTCTCCACACTGTGTTTGAGATGTACATGCCGGATCACACCAGGTACTTGCCTGCACCGTGATGGGGTTTATGTGACACGATCCTGTTGAAAGCACCAGTTGTGTTACACTTAAAGCTATAAAACCAGTGCAATGGCTGAAAGTGTAAACGTGTTATGTTCCTCTGTCCGAGTCAGTGCCGCTGCACACTAAGTCGTGCTGTAAAACCTGTAATCTCTCTTTACACTGCTGTGTCCGGGCGGTGAGATTGAGCTTACCCGCTAAAATGGCTTTTCCCGGGTGAGTGAGTTTGGCTTTTCCAGCGGGTGCAGCTGCAGACAGACAGTGGGGTCTGTGGAAGGGACTCACGAATCTCGCTTCTCCTGACATGGTTCAGTATTTTACACTAACGACCCGCGGCTTCGCTGTAACTTAACTTGGTATTGTATGGATGGTAAATTGGTATAGAGTGTTTACAGCTGCCCTCTGCTCTCTGCCTTGCTCTCTGACAGCGCAAAGTTTCCTGGTTCCTGTCAGCGGTGGCCGAGAGGCCGAACATCAGCCCTGTGGGCGGAGCCTCCGCCTTACACATACGCAGCGCCATATTTTTCACAAACAAGACATTTTAAGGTGGAACGTGATCATTTTGCTTGTGTGCAATTGGCTTATTAAAAGAGAAAACACCTTAACAGTGTGTACAGGCAGACAGCGCCCTTTAATTATGGCCCGTCTGGGTGTTTCTAGTGGCCTAGTAGGTAACACATTTTTGAAAACACCTCCTCCTTCAGTGGTTTTTCGATATTATTTTTTAACCTTTTACATTCATTTTGAAGACAATAAAATTATGTAGTTAACATAAAACATCTTAAATATCTCAGAATATCTTTTATAATTTTTGATTCTTCAAATAAAGACAGACTTTGGACACTTGACAGACAGACAGACAAGTTAGAAAGATAGATACTTTATTCACCCCAATGGGAAATTACAGCTTCCAGCAGTAAACACAAACATAGACAATAAGGCATACAATAATACTGTACTTCAAAATAATGAAAGGGTATGTTAAAGAAAGGGGGGGGGATGATGTTTGTTGAGTCTGTGCAAAGTGCTGTCGACTCAACGTGTTAATGTGCATGGTGTACAGTGTGTAGTGTAGTTCAGAACGATTGGGGATGTGTAAAATGGTGAATGAAGGTAAGAACGGTGAGAAAGCTTTCAGTTATAAGGTAGTCACCTAGAATAGCTTTCCAACTTGAGGAGTTCCTAGAGGTAATTGACTACTTGTTGGCTGCTTTTTCTACACTCTCCGATCACATTCATGCCTAACCTCTCAACTGGGTTTTTGATTGGGTGATTTTGGAGCCTAGGTCATCTTATGCAGCACTCAGTCATTGTCCTTTTTGGACTAAATCACCAACAGTGACAAAAGCAAAGCACCCCACAGCATCAAACCAAAGATTCAGACTCATCAGACCAAAGAACAGTTTCCACTGATCTAATGTCCATTCCTTCTGTTTCTTGGCCAAAGCATGTCTCTTCTACTTGTTGTTCTTCTGAAGTAATGGTTCCTTTGTCACAATTCGACCACGAAGGCCTAACTCGTGAGTTGTGGCAAAGGAACATTACGGTTCACTGAACAGTAGATGTACAAATATGTCTGCCACTTGAACTTTGAAAACCATTTATGTAGATCAGCAGTTTTTAAGGCTAGTAATTCCAATAAACTTATCCTCTGCAGCAGAGGTAGCCCTTGGTCTTTCCTAGGACAGTCCTCATGAGAGCCCGTCTTATCGCAGTGTTTGGTCATTTTTGAGACTGCATTTGGGGTTGCATGTAAAACTCTTGAGATTTTTCAGATTGACATAAATTAATTTGTCAAAGTAATGATGCATTGTCTATTCTCTTTGCTTAACTGGGTGTTTCTTGGCATAATATGGATTCGTACAGCTGTTGTATTAGCACTAATTGGGTTATTGACTCTGTACTCACCCTTTGCACAAGACAACTGACTGTCTAAAGCACATTAAGAAGGCAAGAATTGAATTCATTCTAGGTAACCACCTCGTAAATCTGATGAGAGAAAGTCTTGAGTGTGCCAAGCTGTCATCAAAGCTAAATGTATGTACTTTGGACAATAAAAAATATAAAAAAAATATTCTGGGTTGTTTAACACTTTTTTGTTTACTATATAATTCTATATGTATTCTTTCATTGTTTGGATGTTTTCAGTATTAGTGTTCACATACATACATATACATATATATATATATATATATACAGTGAGGAAAATAAGTATTTGAACACCCTGCTTTTTTGCAAGTTCTCCCACTTAGAAATCATGGAGGGGTCTGAAATTGTCATCGTAGGTGCATGTCCACTGTGAGAGACATAATCCAAAAAAAAAAAATCCAGAAATCACAATGTATGATTTTTAACTATTTATTTGTATGATACAGCTGCAAATAAGTATTTGAACACCTGAGAAAGGTAATGTTAATATTTGGTACAGTAGCCTTTGTTTGCAATTACAGAGGTCAAACATTTCCTGTAGAGTTTCACCAGGTTTGCACACACTGCAGGAGGGATTTTGGCCCACTGCTCCACACAGATCTTCTTTAGATCAGTCAGGTTTCTGGCCTGTCGCTGAGAAACACGAAGTTTGAGCTCCCTCCAAAGATTCTCTATTTGGTTTAGGTCTGGAGACTGGCTAAGCCACACCAGAACCTTGCTATGCTCCTTGGTTATCCTGGCTGTGTGCTTCGGGTCATTGTCATGTTGGAAGACCCAGCCTCGACCCATCTTCAATGCTCTAACTGAGGGAAGGAGGTTGTTCCCCAAAATCTCGCAATACATGGCCCCGGTCATCCTCTCCTTAATAAAGTGCAGTCGCCCTGTCCCATGTGCAAAAAAACACCCCCAAAGCATAATGCTACCACCACCATGCTTCACAGTAGGGATGGTGTTCTTGGGATGGTATTCATCATTCTTTTTCCTCCAAACACGTTTAGTGGAATTATGACCCAAAAGTTCAATTTTGGTCTCATCTGACCACATCACTTTCTCCCATGACTCCTCTGGATCATCCAAATGGTCATTGGCAAACTTAAGACGTGCCTGGACATGTGCTGGTTTAAGCAGGGGAAACTTCCGTGCCATGCATTATTTCAAACCATGACGTCTTAGTGTATTACCAACAGTAACCTTGGAAACGGTGGTCCCAGCTCTTTTCAGGTCATTGACCAGCTCCTCCCATGTAGTTCTGGGCTGATTTCTCACCTTTCTTAGGATCATTGAGACCCCACGAGGTGAGATCTTGCATGGAGCCCCAGTCCGAGGGAGATTGACAGTCATGTTTAGCTTCTTCCATTTTCTAATGATTGCTCCAACAGTGGACCTTTTTTCACCAAGCTGCTTGGCAACTTCCCCGTAGCCCTTTCCAGCCTTGTGGAGGTGTACAATTTTGTCTTTAGTGTCTTTGGACAGCTCTTTGGTCTTGGCCATGTTAGTAGTTGGATTCTTACTGATTGTATGGGGTGGACAGGTGTCATTATGCAGCTAACGACCTCAAACAGGTGCATCTAATTTAGGATAATAAATGTAGTGTAGGTGGACATTTTAAAGGCAGACTTTTGGGGTCTTTGAGGGTCAGAATTCTAGCTGATAGACAGGTGTTCAAATACTTATTTGCAGCTGTATCATACAAACAAATAGTTTAAAAATCATATATTGTGATTTCTGGATTTATTTTTTTTAGATTATGTCTCTCACAGTGGACATGCACCTACAATGATAATTTCAGACCCCTCCATGATTTTTAAGTGGGAGAACTTGCAAAATAGCAGGGTGTTCATACACACACACACACGTGCACAAGTGCATCTCAATAAATTAGAATGTCATGGAAAAGTAAATTTATTTCAGTAATTCAACTCAAATTGTGAAACTCGTGTATTAAATTAATTCAATGCACACAGACTGAAGTAGGTTAAGTCTTTGGTTCTTTTAATTGTAATGATTTTGGCTCACATTTAATAAAAAACCCACCAAATCTCAACAAATTACAATACTTCATAAGACCAATAATAATAAAAAAAATTAGTGAATTGTTGGCTTTCTGGAAAGTATGTTAATTGTTGTATATGTACTCAATAATTGGCAGGGGCTTCTTTTGCTTTAATTACTGCCTCAATTCGGTGAGGCATGGAGGTGATCAGTCTGTGGCACTGCTGAGGTGGTATAGAAGCACATGTTTCTTTGACAGTGGCCTTCAGCTCATCTGCATTTTTTGGTCTCTTGTTTCTCATATTCCTCTTGACAATACCCCAAAGGCTCTCTAAGGGGTTCAGGTCTAGGGAGTTTGCTGGCCAGCCAAGCACACCTACACACCTTGGTGTGTTGACTTCTTTTTAAAGCTGGTCAGCAGAAGGAAGCATGAAGTTTCTTGGTAAACGTGCACAGT
Organism: Silurus aristotelis; assembly: GCF_946808225.1. Lineage (NCBI taxonomy): Eukaryota > Metazoa > Chordata > Actinopteri > Siluriformes > Siluridae > Silurus > Silurus aristotelis. The sequence continues at coordinate 12,493,561 of NC_139591.1, forward strand.
GACTTTGGTTTTCAAAAAACACAGTGGACCAACACCAGCAGATGACCAGTGTTGGGCAGTAACGCGCGTTACCGGTAACGCGTTACTTTTGACAGTAACTAATACTGTCAAGCGTTACTTTTAAAAATAAAGTAACTCCGTTACCGTATGGTGCGTTACCCGTTACTTTTTTTAATTAATTAATTTCGGTTGAAGTGTAACCTGCTTACAGCAGCGTCGCATTTTAGGATTGGTGGATAAACACCACTGTAAACACAAAGAAGACGCGCTGTGGGCGTGTCTCCGTTTATTCAGGTCTGTGCGGCAGTAATGGCGAGTCGAGGCGAGAGCAAGACGAGTTTCTCAAAGTGGAAATATGCTCATTATTTCACTTTAGTTAAGTATAAAGACAAAAACTTTTAAGTCAAATGTAAGTTGTGTCTTTCTGGTTCGAAGCTCGTATCTACTGCGATAAACGGCAACTCCAATCTGTTGAAACACCTCCAGAAACTCCATGCCTGAGGAGCTAGTAGCTAGAAGCTAACCCGGTGTTCTGTTCTACACTGTGGATAGTTTTTATACTTCAGCTGTGAAAGGAACATTTTTAAGAGCTCAACACAACAGCAGAAGCCACTTTAGTTTTTGATTGTGAATATATTATTCAGCTTGTTTTGTTATTTATTTCAGAAATCCTTGTGATATATTCAGTTTGTGCAGGTCTGACTTTAATAAAATAGTGTTTAAAAATGAAAGGGCATTAATGGGAACATTAAAGAAGGTTCTTTAAAAAAAGTAACTAAAAAGTAACTTAACAGTAACCATTACTTTTTGGTGTAAGTAATAAAGTAACGGCGTTACTTTTTGAATGAAGTAACGAGTAACTGTAACTAGTTACTATTTTTTTGTAACAAGCACAACACCAGCAGATGACATTGCACCCCAAATCATCACAGACTGTGGAAACTTAACACTGGACTTTAAGCAACTTGGGCTTTGAGCTTCTCCACCCTTCCTTCAGACTCTAGGACCTTGGTTTCCAAATGAAATACAAAACTTGCTCTCATCTGAAAAGAGGACTTTGGACCACTGGGCAACAGTCCAGTTCTTCTTCTCTTTGCCCAGGTAAGACACCTTTGACGTTGTCTGTTGATCAGGAGTGGATTACAAGAGGAATACAACAATTGTAGCCAAATTCCTTGCCACGTCTGTGTGTGGTGGCTCTTTATGCCTTGACCCCAGCCTAAGTGCATTATTGCGTAGCCTAGTGAAACAAACTGAGAGACCTTTTTAAAGGCTCAGGTAACCTTTGCAGGTGTTTTGAGTTGATTAGCTGATTGGCATGTCACCATATTCTAATTTTTTGAGATTTGAATTGGTGGGATTTTGTTAAATGTGAGCCAAAATCATCACAATTAAAATGACCAAAGATTAAACTACTTCAGTCTGCGTGCATTGAATTGATTTAATACATGAGTTTCACAATTTCATTTGAATTACTGAAATAAGTGAACTTTTCCATGACATTCTAATTTATTGAGATGCACTTGTGCACTTGTGTGTGTGTATGTGTGTGTGTGTGTGTGTGTGTGTGTGTGTGTGTGTGTGTGTGTGTGTGTGTGTACATCTGTTCCCAATACTGTTAGCTAAGAATAGCAATCCGAGGCCAAAGTAAGCACAGGTTCATCCAAACTGAACTTTTTTAATGGTGGTAATCAATGTTTTGGTGATTTGTCTTTTGTCTACTGTAACCTCTCTGTTCTTGGCTGACAGGAGAGGAACCTTCTTATTATTATTTCGGCTGCTCCCATTAGGGGACAGCGGATCATCCGTCTCTATACTACTCTGTCCTCTACATCTGCCTCTTTCAAACCAACCACCTGCATGTCCTCCCTCACCACATCCATAAACCTCCTTCTTGGTCTTCACCTTTTCATTCTTTCTGAACCATTCAACATAGCAGGTCTCACCACAGTCCTCTAAACTTTCCCTTTCACTCTTGCAGATACCCTTCTTTCACAAAACACTCCTGCCACTCTTCTCCACCCACTCCACTGTCTGCACTCTTTTCTTCATTTCTCTAACACACTCTCACACACTTTGCACTGTTGACCCCAGGTACCTGCACACTTCACTGCTGTCACACTGTCCTGCACCACCCTCACATACTTTTCTGACACACCTGACTTCCTCATACAGTACCACAACTCCTCCCTCTGCACCCTGTCGTACACTTTCTCCAAATCCACAAACACACAATGCAACTTCTTCTGTCCTTCTCTATACTTCTCCATCAACATTCCTCAAAACAAACAATGCATCTGTGGTGCTCTTCCTTGGCATAAAACCATACTGTTGCTCACAGATGGTCACCTCTTCTCTCAGCCTGGCTTCCACTACTCTTTCCAATAACTTCATGGTGTAACTGATCAACTTAATTCCCCTGTAGTTACTGCAGGTCTGCACATCTCCCTTATTCCTAAAGATCGATACCAGCACACTCCTTCTCCATTCCTCGGGCATCCTCTCACCTTAAAAAATCTTGTTGAACAATCTGGTTATCACTGCCATCTCTCCTAAACATCTCTATGCTTCTACCGGTATTCTACCGGTATATTCATCCGTTTCAACTGACTTTCCACTCTTCATCCTCTTAATCGCTGCTCTCACTTCCTCCTTACTAATCCTATTCACTTCCTGCTTCACCATCACCACATTATTGAACCTTCTCTCTCTCTCATTTTCCTCGTTTATCAGCTGCTCAAAATACTCCCTCCATCTTCTAACACACTCTCCTCACTAGTCAACACATTTCCATCTCCATCCTTTATTGCTCTAACTTGCAGCACATCCTTTCCAGCTCGGTCCCTCTGCCTGGCCAATCGGTACAAATACTTTTTTACTTACTTAGTGTTCAATTTCTCATACATCTCCTCATATGCCTTTTCCTTAGCTTTTGCCACATTCCTCTTTACCTGCTGCCTACTTTTCTCATCTCTTTGCTAATCCTAATTCTGTTTTGTCAACCTCTTTCTCCTTATGCTTTCCCCTGCACTTCCTCATTCCACAATGTCTCTGTCTTTCTTTCTATTTCCAGACATATTGTCAAGTACCTTTCTAACTGTCTGCCTTATCACTTCTGCAGTAGTTGCCCAATCATCCAGCACCTCTTCACCACCACTGAGCTCCTGTCTGACCTCTGCCCTACACTACAGTCTTCTCCTTTAGTTCTTTTAGTTTCTTATTCTTTTATCAGTTATCACTCTCCTCCTCTTTTTCTTCACCTTCGAAGCCATCCTACAGACCACCATCTGATGCTGTCTAGCTACACTGTCTTTCCTATCTTTCCTTCTCCTCCATCTCACAACCCACTTGTGGAGCATAGGCACTGGTGACATTTATCATCATCCCTTCAACTTCCAGCTTTACATTCATCACCCTATCAGATACTTGCTTCTACACCTTTAATGTACTCTTCCTTCAGAATCACCCCTACACCATTTTTTTCCCATTCACAACATGGTGGAACAGTTTAAACCCACCTCCAATGTTCCTGGTCTTACTCCCTTTTACTTTGTCTCCTGAACACACAACATGTCTACCTTTCTCCTTTATATCATATCAGCTAATTCTCTCCCTTTACCAGTCATAGTACCAACATTTAAAGTGCCCCCCCCAACCCCCACTCTCCTACATTCTCCTTTCCCTGCTGTCTCTGTAGACGTCTTCCTCCTCTACTTCTCCTCCTTCGGCCAACAGTAGCCCAATTTCTACCGGTACCCTGTTGGCAACAATACCTGTGGCGGTTGTTGGTAACCCGGGCCTCGACCAATCCGGTATAAAAGTCTGATTCATGAACAGCATATTTGATTTGGCACAGCGTTTAACGCTGGATGCCCTTCCTAACGCAACCCTCCCCGTTTATCCGGGCTTTGGACTGGCATTAAAAGTGCACTGGCTTGTGCAACCCCAATGGCTGGGTTTCTGATATGAGAGGAACCTGATGTGGTTTATTGCTTTTGTAGCCCATGCACTTCAATGTTTCATGTGTTATGCTTTCTGAGATGCTTTCCGCTCATCACAGGTATACAGATTGTTCATTAGAATTGCTGTAGCTTTTCTGTCAGTTCAAACCATTCAGTTCAAACCAGGCCATTCTGCATTGGACTTTCTTAATCAACAAGGCATTTCTATCCACAGAACTGCCTCTATGGGATGTTTTTTGTTTATTCCACCATTCTAAGTAAACTCTACAGAATGTTGTTTGTGAAATTTACAAAAGACTAGCAGTTACAGAAATTCCCAAAACAAACCTGTCTGGCAGCAACAAACATGCCTTTGGATCATATTTCTTCTATTTTTATGGTTGACGTAAATATTATCCAGGGCTGCTGAGCTGTATTTGCATGATTCAGTAATTAGGTAATACAATATGAATAGTTGATAATTTCCTTCAAAAGTAGGTGTACAGGTATACCTATTAAAGTGTTTAGTAAATGTATTTAAAAATAATAAACTCTTTTATTAGCACTGGTTATGTACCTAAATCCTTCAAGCTAATTGAAGCAAACCCCTAATTAAGAAACCTGACCTTGACCCATGTCAGCTGTCCAACTACAGGCCAATATTAAATCTCCCCTTTATATCCAAGATTTTAGAAAAGTAGCACAGCAGTTATGCTTACATCTGCTTATGAATAACATTTTTGAAATGTATCAGTCAGGATTTGGGCACAGAGCACAGAGACCGCGCTAGTTAAGGTGTTAAATGACCTGCTATTGGCCTCTGATCAGGGTTTTGTCTCTTTGCTTGTTCTGCTCGACCTTAGTGCAGCTTTTGACACCATTGATCATTATATACTGCTTGCTAGACTTGAGAACGTTGTTGGAATAAAGGGAACAGCTCTCTCTTGACTCAGGTCTTATTTGACTGATCGCTATCAATTTGTTGATGTAAATGGTGAGTTCTCCACACTCTCTGAGGTAAAGTTTGGTGTTCCTCAAGGATCTGTCTTAGGCCCACTGCTTTTCTCTTTATTTATGCTGCCTCTGGGTGAAATTATACATAAACATGGGATTCCTTTCCATTGCTATGCTGATGATACACAGTTGTATATTCCAGCAAAGCCAGATGAGCGAGATCAGCTTAACAATGTTAAGAGTGTTTAAAGGACATTAGACAGTGGATGCTTGATAACTTTCTTCTGCTCAATTCAGATAAGACGGAAGTACTTTTACAAGGACCACATGCAGCTAGAAGCAAACTTTCCGATTATGTAGCATCTCTGGAAGGTGTTTCTGTTTCAGCGTGTACAGCAGTCAAAGATCTTGGTATGATTATTGACCCTCGTCTTTCCTCTGAGGTTCACATGAATAATATTACCAGGATCGCCTTCTTTCACCTTAGAAATATTGCTAAAATTAGAAATATAATGTCGTTACAAAATGCAGAAAAATTAGTTCATGCTTTTGTTACTTCTAGATTAGACTACTGTACCGCTTTACTGTCTGGGTGTGCGAGTAAGTGCATAAATAAGCTTTAGTTAGTTCAGAATGCAGCAGCAAGAGTCCTCACTAGATCTAGAAAATATGACCACATCACCCCTGTTTTAATCAGTCTACACTGCTCCCAAATAAATCTCACGTTGATTATAAAATACTACTACTGAAGTATAAAGCACTTTTTATAAAGCACGGTTTTGCACCACTGTATCTGAGTATTCTGTACCAGTATGATCCTCCACGCCTACTTAGATCAAAAGGTGCAGGCTATCTGTTGGTTCCTCAAATAATGAAGACTACAGCAGGGGGCAGATTTTTCTCTTATAAAGCCCCACAGATATGGAACAGCCTTCCAATCGGTGTTCAGGACTCAGACACAGTCTCAGTGTTCAAGTCGAGGTTGAAAACACATTTATTTAGTCAAGCCTTTTTCAGTAGATTTTTCTTAGGTAAAGGAGCAGATCTGGAGGGATCATGGATATAGAGTGTTTGGTGAACTGGGATATTTGTATGCTGTTGTCCCCTCACTCTCACACGTTCACTCAGGTTTGTTGAAGGTGGTGTGGTGGGTCATCTTTTATCCCAGAGATCCCTCATGTTGGTGTTACCTTCTGGTTCTCCCTTTTAGTTATGCTGCCATAGCGAGTCTTGCCGGAGTCCAAACTGCACAGTGACATTAACTTTCATACAACAATAAAGACACACAATAATCCATATCCTTTTCTTCCTGTCACCCTCTACTCTTTCTCTCTCTCTCTCTCTCTCTCTCTCTCTCTCTCTCTCTCTCTCTCTCTCTCTCTCTCTCTCTCTCTCTCTCTCTCCTCTCTCTCTCTCTCTCGGTTGAGTTATACATGCTCCTGAGGTTCCAGTGACCACTGTTCCTGCTCCTCTCCCCTCTGTGGATCTTCCCACTTCGTCCAGGCCTGCCTCTGGATAGTGTTCTCTTTGACTGGAGGCCACTCTGTGCAGCTTGGGACGGTTTCCCATCAACGCCTTGGGTGGTTCCATGAAATTCTGGAGTAAAAACGGGTGCTTTGAGGATAAATTGGACTGTAGTTAATGTCAACAGTCTGCTACATTGACTCAGGACTACTTTTCACTTCTGATCATCATCTCTGTACTCTGTACATTGTATATCTGCTATAAATGGACATTTGGTGCAACCCAGATGAGGATGGGTTCCCACTTGAGTCTGGTTCCTCTTAAAGTTTCTTCCTTATGCCATCTCGGGGAGTTTTTCTTTCACCACAGTTGCCACCGGCTTGCTCATCAGGGACAAACTTACTTATAAAGAACATATTCACTTTTAATCACCACATTATCTGTGTAAAGCTGCTTTGAGACAATGTTCATTGTTAAAAGCGCTATACAAATAAAAATGAATTAAATTGAATTGAATATATTAGACAGCAAGTGAACAGTGGGATGATGTGTTGGAATCAGAAAAAATGGCAGGTGTAAAGATTTTAACATTCCTGTCAAGGGTCAACTTGATCGATGGCTAGACAACTGGGTCTGAGCTTTTTCAAAATACTAGAACTTGTGGGGTGTTTCTACCAAAAATTATCCAAGAAGGGAGAACATCAACAAGGCTTTTGGGTGACACTGGGTAAACGGTCATGTGTGTCCAAGGCTTACTAATATGCAAGGGGTATATAAAGAATATATATATATATATATATATATATATATATATATATATATATATATATATATATATATATATATATATATATATATATATACTGTATATACACGTCACACTTTCAGCAACAAAAAGAGCTCATCATGATCACTCTGAACAGTCTGTGAATTTTAGTGTTTATTGTCTGTTTTCAACCAGAACAACATTGGTGTAAAATACTTTAAACATTTAGTTATATAGTTAATTATTTTTATTTGACTTTATTATTTTATTGACTAAAGTTAAATTATTACTTAGCAACCATTTATACCCTCTGGTGGTCAGGTGAAAAGGTACAATGATGATTATTATTAAAATAATAGGTTGTGTTTTTTTCATGACGTGTTTTTTTCCTATATATATTTTTTAATTAATCGGTCATATAATCACAGTTTTCGATCGATTTACGTGTTAAAATGAATGTAACAAGATAACATGATTTTGTATAGTGTGAAACGCTTTTACTTTGAATCACGTTGTGTAGATTGTCTACCTTCACATTAATTTCTTTTTTAAAAATATTTACTGCCCTCTGTTGGCTGTACCTGGAAATGCATACTTTCATGCTGAGTAGTATGGGTGAGTAGTGCACAGCTGCGGTGGTGCGCTGTGGTTTCATACTGCTCGCCATACTGTTTAGTATGGAAGTGTGCGGTCTCCGTTGTGGCTTTGTTCTACAGTGTGTTGCGTAAAACACGAGCCTATTTGTCCCCCACACACACACACACACACTGAAGAGCTAGTGGGTTGCATCAGAAGGACAAAAGCTTTCAAGTTCAAGCTTTTGTTACAGTGTCGGTATGATATTTCAGTTATTCTACAAAAAAATAAAACCAAAAAAAAAGAGACAAGAGAAGTTAATGTGTCGTATCAGGTTCTGCAGATGCGCCATGTTTGTTACAGAACGCTTGAGGTTACTGGAGTCTCGATATGATCATGGAAGACATGCTAAAGGGGGTTAGCGAGTTAGCACGCCAGTTCGGCCATTATTTAATAAAAATGTAATTGATTAAAGATTTTTACAGTGCATGGAGAACTTTGTTAGGGAGAATGTGTGCTTTTAAAATCACTGTATAGTTAATCTGACCTCGCTGTTCCTGCTGTTCTTGTAGCATCTTTTCTGCATAGTCGATGGTTAAATGCAGATAAAGACAGGATGCTTAGTTTTTTTGTATTTTAAATATAGCTTTTTTCAGAACTATAAAAGTAAACAGGAAAAAAAAGCAAAAAATGTCCTCCGGTTTGAATTCAGTTCGGTGTGTAATCTATAGAGAATCAGCAGATCATATTATAGACAATATCTCTCTTTTCTTCCTTTTTATAATAACATTGAGAAGATTACAGGTTATTAGTATGTGTAATCAGGTGTATTTGCTATAAATGAGTTGTGATCAGGTGTGTACTTGTGGCCAAGAGGTAGTTGGGCAGTGCAGGAGGCCTGTCAGGATGCTCATGTCCTTGAAGGCTTTCTGATGGTGAGGGTGCTATTGGCAGCAGAAACCACGTGACTCGGGTTCAAGGTTAACTGGAGTAACGAGATTGTATTTTTTTTAAATCCGCAAAAAAAAGGTGCAGAGTTAAATAATAAACTTTAGTTATTTAGTGCTCAAGTAACACGATACAGTAATGAACAAGCCTGTTTCATTTCCTTGTTGGCAGAAAGGCAATGATCTGATCCACATGTCCTCTTATTGAACTGTTCCTCTGTCTGAGCTCTAATAGCAAATTATGTGATAAATAATTTTATATATATATATATATATATATATATATATATATATATATATATATATATATATTTATTTATTTTTTTCATTATAATTTTAGTGTCTGAGAAAATCCTTCATATTTGTTCGTGTATTTGACCAGGTAGAAAATATGACCAAAAACAAAATGATAAAATAATCAAGAAATTTTATGAATTTTGCTTTGCATAAATATATATATATATTTATATTTATTATATATATATATATATATATATATATATATATATATATATATATATATATATATATATATATATATATACACAGTGAGGAAAATAAGTATTTGAACACCCTGCTATTTTGCAAGTTCTCCCACTCAGAAATCATGGAGGGGTCTGAAATTTGTTATCGTAGGTGCATGTCCACTGTGAGAGACATAATCTAAAAAAAAAAAATCCAGAAATCACAATATATGATTTTTAAACTATTTATTTGTATGATACAGCTGCAAATGAGTATTTGAACACCTGTCTATCAGCTAAAATTCTGACCCTCAAAGACCTGTTAGTCTGCCTTTAAAATGTCCACCTCCACTACATTTATTATCCTAAATAAGATGCACCTGTTTGAGATCGTTAGCTGCATAAAGACACCTGTCCACCCCATACAATCAGTAAGAATCCAACTACTAACATGGCCAAGACCAAAGAGCTGTCCAAAGACACTAGAGACAAAATTGTACACCTCCACAAGGCTGGAAAGGACTACGGGGAAATTGCCAAGCAGCTTGGTGAAAAAAGGTCCACTGTTGGAGCAATCATTAGAAAATGGAAGAAGCTAAACATGACTGTCAATCTCCCTCGGACTGGGGCTCCATGCAAGATCTCACCTTGTGGGGTCTCAATGATCCTAAGGAAGGTGAGAAAGCAGCCCAGAACTACACGGGAGGAGCTGGTCAATGACCTGAAAAGAGCTGGGACCACCGTTTCCAAGGTTACTGTTGGTAATACACTAAGACGTCATGGTTTGAAATAATGCATGGCACAGAAGGATCCCCTGCTTAAACCAGCACATGTCCAGGCACGTCTTAAGTTTGCCAATGACCATTTGGATGATCCAGAGGAGTCATGGGAGAAAGTCATGTGGTCAGATGAGACCAAAATAGAACTTTTGGGTCATAATTCCACTAAACGTGTTTGGAGGAGGGAGAATGATGAGTACCATCCCAAGAACACCATCCCTACTGTGAAGCATGGTGGTGGTAGCATCATGCTTTGGGGGTGTTTTTCTGCACATGGGACAGGGCGACTGCACTGTATTAAGGAGAGGATGACCGGGGCCATGTATTGCGAGATTTTGGGGAAAAACCTCCTTCCCTCAGTTAGAGCATTGAAGATGGGTCGAGGCTGGGTCTTCCAACATGACAATGACCCGAAGCACACAGCCAGGATAACCAAGGAGTGGCTCTGTAAGAAGCATATCAAGATTCTGGCGTGGCCTAGCCAGTCTCCAGACTTAAACCCAATAGAGAATCTTTGGAGGGAGCTCAAACTCCGTGTTTCTCAGCGACAGGCCAGAAACCTGACTGATCTAGAGAAGATCTGTGTGGAGGAGTGGGCCAGAATCCCTCCTGCAGTGTGTGCAAACCTGGTGAAAAACTACAGGAAACGTTTGACCTCTGTAATTGCAAACAAAGGCTACTGTACCAAATATTAACATTGACTTTCCCAGGTGTTCAAATACTTATTTGCAGCTGTATCATACAAATAAATAGTTATAAAATCATACATTGTGATTTCTGGATTTTTTTTTTTAGATTATGTCTCTCACAGTGGACATGCACCTACGATGACAATTTCAGACCCCTCCATGATTTCTAAGTGGGAGAACTTGCGAAATAGCAGGGTGTTCAAATACTTATTTTCTTTATATATCTTTATATATTCTTACATTTTATTTTATATAGTTTTTATACTTTATTTATCAGTCTTCTTTTTCTTTGTATTATTTTTCTCCCCATTTTATTCCCTCATGCCAGATTATCGTAATAAGCATTTCACTGCATGTCGTACTCTTTATGTATGTGTATGTGACAAATAAAATTTGATTTGATTATATATATATATATACACATACACACACTACACATATAGCAAAATGATGTTTCCTAAGTAACCTCACATCAAGCAATGCTGATCAACAACAAGCCTTAGCATTGTGGCTGTTTAACTGCGTAAATACTAAAAAATAAATACTGTGTAAAGCATCTAGTGTTCAGAATCAGTGTTAGACACTTTTTTACTTTTTGTAAATTATTAATATTATTTATTATTTTTTATTTTAGGTACAATGTCTGTTCCTCCTTCTTACTCTGACCTGGGAAAATCAGCCAAGGATATCTTTAGCAAGGGCTATGGTCAGTTAATAGCTGTACTGTTGTTTTAATAAGAGAATATACCTTTTCATGATTTGTTTGTATTTTATAAAACATTGTTTTTAACTCTGTATTTTTGTCTTATGCTCTGCGTGTAGGTTTCGGAATAGTTAAGTTGGACGTCAAGACCAAGTCGCAGAATGCAGTTGTGAGTTTGTACTTCCTTTCTACGGATTTCCTGCTATTACCAACTTCCCTTTTTTTAATCTTTGTATTTGATTAAATCATTTGTTCTTTGAATCAGTGTTCAGCAAGTCACATGAACTAAATCTGACTCTGCAGTTGGTAAAAAAAAAAAAAACAACAACTCTGTAATAATCTGTTAAAAGTGCAATGCAAATGAAATTTAATTGAATATACAATCCACCTCTGGAGTAACATAAAATTCTGCCGATTGTATCCTGAGAGTGACGCAGAGGGAATATATATATAAATCATATATTCATATATAAAATCTTTTATAAATCAGTATATTAGTATGGCAGAATTAAAATAGGTGTTGGTTTATTTGGTTTAATCCATATCCTTCCTCATATTTGTGTCTAGGAATTCAACACATCCGGCTCTACTAATATCGACACAGGCAAGGCTGGTGGGAGTTTGGAGACCAAGTACAAGCTGAAGGAGCTGGGAATCGGCCTCAATCAGAAATGGAACACGGACAACACTCTCACTACTGAACTTTCAGTGGAGGACCAGGTGTGAAAACCCTCACAGAAAATCCTTGTTCATTTATTTGGATTCGAGTAACACTAGTTGGATCAGTGGTGTAAAATTATTTGTCTCTTTCGAGCAGCTGGCAAAGGGCTTGAAGGTGGCTCTCGACACGTCCTTTGTTCCAAACACAGGGTAAGTGGTTTATTGTGTCAGAAGTTTGTAAATATGATTGTGAGGTAAGTGAACAGTATGTAGTGGGTTTGTTGAGGCTGGTGTTGGTAGTTAGTAGTGTTGTTAGTGTTATTGTTGTTCTCATTTTACTGAAAGCCTGGCTTTACTCGCTAGCTGAAATGATCAGAGGTAAAAACCTACAATGCTTCATTTGAGACATATGAAGTGACCAGTATTTCAACCGCCTTCAATTATTATCACGCTGTTGAAGCAGAGGCTCACTGTGCTTTTTTAAATTGTTTAGCAGATGACTGTTATTGGCTGGTGTTGCTTTAAGGGTGTGGACAACAATAAATAGCTTGATAATCAATTCAAACTTGTGCACCATTAAAATATTTACACCTTGTTTTTTGTGTGTGTTTAAGTTATGTACAGTGGGTACGGAAAGTATTCAGACCCCCTTAAATTTTTCACTCTTTTTTATCTTGCAGCCATTTGCTAAAATCATTTAGGTTCATTTCTTTTCCTCATGAATGTACACACAGCACCCTATATTGACAGAAAAACACAGAATTGTTGACACTGTTGCAGATTTATTAAAAAAGAAAAACTAAAATATCACATGGTCCTAAGTATTCAGACCCTTTGCTCAGTATTTAGTAGAAGCCCCCTTTTGATCTAATACAGCCATGAGTCTTTTTGGGAAGGATGCAACAAGTTTTTCACACCTGGATTCAGGGATCCTCTGCCATTCCTCCTTGCAGATCCTCTCCAGTTCTGTCAGGTTGGACGGTAAACGTTGGTGGACAGCTATTTTTAGGTCTCTCCAGGGATGCTCAATTGGGTTTAAGTCATTGCTCTGGCTGGGCCATTCAAGAACAGTCACAGAGTTGTTGTGAAGCCACTCCATCGTTATTTTAGCTGTGTGCTTAGGGTCATTGTCTTGTTGGAAGGTAAACCTTCAGCCCAGTCTGAGGTCCAAAGCACTCTGGAGAAGGTTTTTGTCCAGGATATCCCTGTGCTTGGCCGCATTCATCTTTCCCTTGATTGCAACCAGTCGTCCTGTCCCTGCAGCTGAAAAACACCCCCACAGCATGATGCTGCCACCACCATGCTTCATTGTTGAGACTGTACTGGACAGGTGATGAGCAGTGCCTGGTTTTCTCCACACATACCGCTTAGAATTAAGGCCAAAAAGTTCTATCTTGGTCTCATCAGACCAGAGAATCTTATTTCTCACCATCTTGGAGAACTCCATGCGGGTTTTCATGTGTCCTGCACTGAGGAGAGGCTTCCGTCGGGCCACTCTGCTATAAAGCCCCACTGGTGAAGGGCTGCAGTGATGGTTGACTTTCTACAACTTTCTCCCATCTCCCGACTGCATCTCTGGAGCTCAGCCACAGTGATCTTTGGGTTCTTCTTTACCTCTCTCACCAAGGCTCTTCTCCCCCGATAGCTCAGTTTGGCCGGTCGGCTAGCTCTAGGAATGGTTCTGGTCGTCCCAAACGTCTTCCATTTGAGGATTATGGAGGCCACTGTGCTCTTAGGAACCTTAAGTGCAGCAAAAAACTTTTTTGGAACCTTGGCCAGATCTGTGCCTTGCCACAATTCTGTCTCTGAGCTCTTCAGGCAGTTCCTTTGACCTTAATGATTCTCATTTGCTCTGACATGCATTGTGATCTGTAAGGTCTTATATAAACAGGTGTGTGGCTTTCCTAATCAAGTCCAATCAGTATAATCAAAAATTTCTGGACTCAAATGAAGGTGTAGAACCATCTCAAGGATGATCAGAAGAAATGGAGAGCACCTGAGTTAAATATATGAGTGTCACAGCAAAGGGTCTGAATACTTAGGACCATGTGATATTTCAGTTTTTCTTTTTTAATAAATCTGCAAAAAGGTCAACAATTCTGTGTTTTTCTGTCAGTATGGGGTGCTATGTGTACATTCATGAGGAAAAGAAATGAACTTAAATGATTTTAGCAAATGGCTGCAATATAACAAAGAGTGAAAAATTTAAGGGGGTCTGAATACTTTCCGTACCCACTGTATATAGTGTGACAGTAGGAAATCAAACTTCATCAGGAAGCAAACTCATCAAAATCGACTGCACTCACTAATACATTCTTTTACTTTACTATAGCAAAAAGAGTGGCAAGCTGAAGACTGGCTACAAGCGGGACTACATCAACCTGTCCTGCGACGTTGACTTTGAGGGCCCAGTTGTGCATTCTTCAGCTGTTTTGGGATACGCTGGCTGGTTGACTGGTTACCAAATGGCATTTGACACAGCTAAGTCCAAACTGGTGCAGAACAACTTTGCTCTTGGCTACAAGGCTGGCGATTTCCAGCTTCACACCAATGTGTGAGTTTCAAGGACTAGATAATATATAATACCAGCATAAAACATTTTTTTATGCTTAATATTTAGTGACAACCAGTGACTTTTAAAACTCCGCTTTTGGATTATTATTATTTTATTTTTTAGCAATTATTATGTTGATGAGCAGGCAGTTGCTAAATATGATCTTTTTTTGGTTCAGAAATGATGGAACTGAATTCGGAGGCTCTGTCTACCAGAAGGTGAACAGTCAACTGGAGACAGCGGTCACTCTGGCCTGGACTGCGGGAAGCAACAACACACGCTTTGGCATTGCTGCCAAGTACCAACTGGACAAAGATGCATCTTTGTCTGTGAGTTATTGGGCTCAAAGCGAATGAATTATCTAATTATAAATAAGATGAGATTAAGTCCTGTATTGCTTTAAACACAAAGCAGTGTAAAAAAATAAAAATATGCAGTCTTGTTATAAAAATACATTTGTAGTTTAAAAAACAGCTGATGAACCAAACAGGCTTCTGAAATCTAAACCCTTAAACAAAATGTATTATATAATGTTTTTAATGATTCTGGTGTGAATTTGTGGGTTGGTGCTGTATTGTCACAGGCACATCACTAGAAGATAAGTGTAAGAGTTAGTATTCACTGTTAGAACCTAAACACAAAAGAGCGAACTTCTTATCTCAAAGTGAAGTGTTGAACGTTGACTTGTTGAAAGTCTTTAAGATGACTTTGATGATAATGATCTGAACTCTGATCACTACTAGCAGCTCAGTGAGTAATAAATAAAAGATTACATGGTTTTGTATGTAGATTTACATGGATAGATAGCCAGATTGCCACCATCACAAGTGGAAAACATTCAGGACAGTTTTCCGACAGTTTCCATTTCTCTGAGGAGTGAACGTCCCAGCAAACTGACCCCAAGATCAGACTGTGCAACTGCAAAAAAACAAAACAAGAGTTACATCTCAGACTCTACAAGCCTCAGCATGTTAAATGTGAAAGTTTGACAGTACAATGAGAAAAAGACTTGACAAGTATGGTTTGTGGAAGGGTTTAAAAGGAGAAGGCCTCTTCTCTCTAAAGAGAACGTGGCAACAGGGCGTAGGTTTGCAAAGTTGCATCTGAGCATACCACAAGACTTCTGCAACAGCGTGCTTTAGACAGACGTTTGGCCATAATGCACATCACAGCCTTTGTCAAAAACCAAATACAGCATATCCGCACAAACACCTCATACCAACTGTCCAGCACAGTAGTGGAGAGGTAATGATTCGGGTTTGTTTTGCAGCCACAGGACCTGATCAAATTGCAGTCATTGAATTTACCATAAACTCTTCTGTATACCGAAGTATTCTATAGTCCGTGCTGGAATGAGGTCATGCAACTGGACAATGATCTCAAGCGCACCAACAAATCAACAACGGAATGGTGAAAAAGTAGAGAATCAAGGTGTTACAGTG
This sequence comes from Silurus aristotelis, assembly GCF_946808225.1. NCBI lineage: Eukaryota > Metazoa > Chordata > Actinopteri > Siluriformes > Siluridae > Silurus > Silurus aristotelis. Next base: position 12,509,500 of record NC_139591.1, read on the forward strand.
GCCCAGTCAAAGTACAGACCTCAACCCTACTGAAATGCTGTGGCAGGACCTTTAGAGAGCTGCAAATAAACAAATGCCTGCAAATCTCAATGAACTGAAGCAATGTTGTAAGGAAGAGTGAGCCAGAATCCCACCATACTGAAGTAAGAGACTAAAAGCCACACAGAAAACTAACATTTAAAGTTATTGCTGCTTAAAGTGGCTTTACTTGCTACTGAATCATACGTTTTTCATACATAGTTTCTCCATTTCAGCCTGATATTTGCACAAATAAATAATGACTGTAATTGGGTTTTTTGTTCATATAAAGTTGTATTTACCCAATTCTAAGACCACATGATTGTCCTGATACGTAAAACCATAGGTCATACTTTCATTTTCATGATTGTACATGCATCTCGCCAGTTGTGCTTTAAACATTTTCGGCAAGCTTCTTTCAAACGCTCTTAAGACCCAGAAATGAAAGTTCACAATGATCACTCCGAGGAGAGAAAAAATGAACCTCCTGAAATTTGGTCTTTAATTCTGCATTCACAGGCAAAGGTGAACAACGCCAGTCTGATTGGAGTCGGTTACACTCAGTGTCTGCGGCCAGGTAACCGTTTGCTCATGTGGCTTTCAGCTGTTTCTTCCACGTGTTTAAAAAAAAAAAATAATAATAATAAAACTCATCCTTATTCCTACTATTACTACATTCTAATTGTTTTGTTTAGGTGTGAAGGTGACCCTCTCTGCACTCATCGATGGCAAGAACTTCAACACTGGAGGACATAAAGTTGGACTGGGCTTTGAACTTGAAGCGTAAATGCCCACTCCTGTCATATTTATCCTCCATTTTCCGTTGTTCTTTGTACACGAGCGTTAGCCCCCCTGCCCCCCTCCCCCAAGCGAAAGACGAAGACGTGATCATCTGTGCGTTTTTGAGCGACACCCTAAACACGAACGCTAAATGCTTCCATCCGATAAATAGATGGTTCATCAATAATATGAAAGGATCTGCAGTCTGGAAATATTAAAAATAACGACCTCCCATTAAAAAACACTGCACTACAACCAGGTTTCGTGGAGTTTTATTACAGTTGACATAGAACTGTTTCTTTTTCCTGTTTCAATACTGAAGATAACTTTGCATAATGTCAACAGTGAAGCATTAGCTGCTGTCTTCTGGGGGATTTCGGTATAAACAGTAGGCATGTGAATAGCTTCCAGTATAATATATGTGGCAGGTAGTGTGAGAACATGTAGAAAAAATTATTCATCAGCATCCTGCAATAAACTGAAAACTGGTGTCACACGGAGCAATAAATGTAATTTGCGTTGAGTGGAACATGTTCATTAATGTGTTGTACTATTATTGCTATTATTACTAATAATCAGATCTGATTGTATTCAGACATTTCTAATTTCTAATATTTTCCAGCTACAGCTCAGATGTAATTAAAAGATAAACATGATGGTTTTCCTGAGACAGAAAATGCCGTTCAACACGCTTATTTTCAAGTTGAAATGATCTATCTTTTGTTGTACATATAGGATTTCACAGTTAGTTTGGAAGATGAGTGTTTTAAAATTTGGAATATGTTCATTCATTCCCTCAGAAATCACATATTAGGGCAAAGCAAATTTAGGTTTAACATCAGCTCCTACTGAATTATTAGAATTAACTACAGTAAACAATAAGAAAATCAACATGCCTCTGGTTTAATGTGATTTTACAGTGGTGTTTGGGTGTAATCTTAATCCAGGAGCTGAATTAAAAGAACAGATATTGTAAATCATGTAGAACAACAACTTCATGTAATTTAATCTTTGATCTAAAAATGTACTCTGCTCTCTTTGAGCTCATCACTGAAACCTTTGTCTTTGTATGTCTGCCCTAATTCTAAACACTCAATGTTGTTTTCTTTCCTGAAAGGTCTTTCAGCTGCACCGCCCTGGTTTCTTTTGGGAGAAATGACCATTTGTTGACATGTTCCGTCCTACAGAAGTTTACAAGTAACAACCAATTACAAAACAGAGTAGACAGGAATCCTTCTGCACTGTGTCTGTGAGAGAGAAACAGTCATTGACACTTTCCATTTGGCAAATATTTTTGTGGGAACAAAAAAAAACAAAAAGACAAATGCATAAAAAAAAAAATCAGCAACTTTCTTTAAAATTCTAAATTCAGAACATTCCTCTTTAGAGCTATAAAAATAACAAAGAAACCATGCCAGTCTTTTCCAGCCATCGCAGACTAGTACTGATCTTGTTGCATCAGTATTTTGCTCAAATTGTATTTGACTATCTGTATCCATGAGCATGAGCTCAGTGTACACAGCTTTTGGTTTCACAAAAGATTCACTTTTGCCACCACTTGTTTACATCCAGTGCGTGAAAACTCTCGTTCACCCACAGAATAGTAACCCAGCTCGTCTGCTAGTCTTTCTACATGAGCGCGGTCTGGGTAAAATCCTTCACGGGACATCTCGTCAATAAAACATTCCATTACGTGGCTTTTTTCCAGAAGGGTGAGAGGAAGCAGCTCAGCTTCCAGCCACAGCGAATGATGCTTTCTGAGATTACTAAGCAGCAAAGCGTTGAATTCCTTGCTGATGAGCCCTCGGCCCAAAACTATGCTGCTCGTGGAGTTCTGTAAGACAAACTTTGTAATGTCCTCTTGCTCCAGGTTGCTGATGAGGATGTAGATGGCGTTTAAATATTCGTTGTTGCCTTTTTTCATGATGAGATGGTGCACAGTGTCAAGCAGCTCAGTAGGCATGTGCTCCATCTCATCAAAGATGAACAGGGGTATCTTCTCCTCTTCTTCTGCCTGAGTCACCATCTCGGAGACTTGGGAGGTCAGAGTTTCGGTACACACCGGGATGTTTCCTTCCGTAGGACAGTGGTGCAGCACAAAGTACTGCATGACCAGCTGCTCGCCCACTACAGAGCGAAAGTGCTGAGACAATAGCCTTCCTATGTGGCTCTTTCCTACACCACTGGGCCCAAGAAGAGACACAACCAAAGGTTTACTGTGAACATATGTGGACAAGTAATCTTTTAAATGTCCCAGCAGGCTGTCAGTCGCCTCCTGCTGTCCGAAAACCTCTCTTTTAAGTGTTTTCTCGAGTCCATCCAGATCGTATTTGAGCACATGGTCATCCAGGTTTTCAATGGCATTGTAAACCTGCAAGAAAACCACAACACAAAGCAAGACCAAGCAACTCTTTGCCCGGCTCTGCTCTTTGGTGGGCAAAACTCTGCGGCTGCTATTGGGAAAGAGGACTCGTGGCTTTTTCCTCTTCTTTTTCTTTCCTACACCAACAATACTGTTACCATCGCACACATCAAACGTGAAGATCTTGGGGCTGGTGGAGCGCTGATCGTTGCTCTGAGGCAGTAAGTGAGCACTGCATTGCGATGCTGATGCTGATCGGTCCATGCGGCGTCTTTTCATCGCTTGGTACTTCTGCCGAATCCGCACCACAGCTCGAACAGTCGAGGAGAACTGAGAGAACGTAATAGGCTTGTTTTCCTTTGTCTTTTCATCCTCATCCTCGGAAAGTGTGACAGTAAGGTTTTGCTCATCCATCTGTGAAAACCAAAAATCGGTAGCATGAATAAACTAATGACGAAACACATTTTCGAACACATCTGGAAAGGCTGGTATACTATGAAGTGTGCTTGGTGGACCCCTCGTTTTAAACACGCCCCCAATCGTCTGCCCCCGCCCCATTTTAAGAGGGTAGCTCTGGAGCAGGAAAAAAAAATGTGGAGTGAAATAAAGGAAAGAAATAAAACGCAAAGCAGAATGGTCAGTGCTGATGTGAGATGATTCTGCAGCTCGCTTAATGTTTAACACGTTCCCCTTGGTGTGAGTTTTCAGAGAATGTAGAAGGCTTGTAAAAGCAGACACAAGTGTGTGTGTGTGTGTGTGTGTGTGTGTGTGTGTGTGTGTGTGTGTGTGTGTGTGTGAACGCGCGGGCATGCAAATCATTCTCATTCGATCATTAACACACAAAGGGCCTCTTAGGTGATTGCATTCAAAAAAAAAAAAAACGGTCATTCCGGTTCATTTGGAATAGTGTCTCATCGATAAGTGCCTGGCAAACACACAACTGAGGAATGCGCGCGTGCGTGTCTGTGTTTCTTAAAAGAGATCGCGCGTGCAGACTGTCTTCTGCTTCTTCCTCCAAATGTTTCTTTCAGTTTCATCCTCTGCCTCTATGAAGCCAGCAGGCTGGAGCACAGCAGATTTCCTTCCTGGAAATCCTGCCCTTTTACCAACACCCCCCTTTTTGCAGTAATAAAAAAAAAACATAAAGTGTGTGTGTGTGTGTGTGTGTGTGTGTGTGTGTGTGTGTGTGTGTGTGTGTGTGTGTGTGTGTGTGGGTCCCTGACCATTCCAGCAAATGAATCTAACTGGAAAATAGCAGTGTCTTCTTGATTTGACTGCCTCCTCTTAGTGCGATTTGAGTGCATTACAGCTAAACCGTGTGAAACGGGAAGTAGAGACAGTGTGACAAGATAAAGGGAAGAGAAAAAAGTTTTGCAGCCAACATCTGCAGCTGTGAGAAGAGATTCCGCTGCATGAAAAAAAAATACCACACGAACATACACACACAGGCGGCTTACCTTCTAGGAAGTCTCGGAGGCTTGTTCAAGCGTGGAGCATGATGAGAAGGAAGGACAGAAGAAGAAGAAGAAGAAGAGGAGGAAGAGGAGGAGGTAGCTCTTGACCTCCGCTCACCACTTGCTCTGAACTCCACCTATGTGTTCATCTTTCCTCTAAGCCCCGCCCCCTTCCTCTTCTCCACCACGTTCAACCACAAAACCAGAATTTACTAATGCACTGTACATGTGCACAGTGCATGACATGCTGCTGTACTAAATAGTTATTTGAAAAAATCAGCTACGCAGCTGCAAACAACATCCAAACCTGTATACTAAATAAAAAATGTCAAACCAGAAGGCAGCCATGCGTGTCGAAACAAACACTCTCATGTTGAGTACAAAGTGTCACAATGGGTATATCAGCTCATTTCGACTCAGAGTCGACTCTCGACTCCTAAAAACGACTCATGTCTAAAAGTTGACCAGTGTTGGTTCTTCTAAAAAAAATTGCCAATAAACCCATACACAATAGTCTAATCAATAAAAATGCCTAAAAGTAGACAGTCTCACCAACACACACCAATAACTCAATGAACCGACTGATCGACACACCACTCCTACCACAGCTACTTCCTCTGATAACGACTAGAAAACTTTCCTTCCTAGAATAGCTTTCTTTAGAAGCGCATACTTATTGTATACTAATTTATATGTATACTAATGTGTACTAATTTTCCAAATCAGTTGTCAAACTGTTTTTTCCATTATAATGTTTCTGAGATATAGAAAAATTAACAGACAGAAAAATTGTAGTTTGTGTTATGTGCTCAATGCAGTTAACATCCTCAAAACCAAAATGGCAGAAATATACACACACTCATTTTATCAAGAACCACATTTATGCACTTTTGGCTATTTGTGTATATGGTTTAGGTATGCATGTATCAAGTGCACAGGCAGTGCTGGTAAAAGTCTTCGGTTAGGGTTAGGGTTAGGGTTTTGTTTGTTTGTTTGTTTGTTTGTTTGTTTGTTTGTTTTGCTTTGTTTTGTTTGCACAAACCAAAACTTTACCCAGCCAAGATCAATCCAAACTCATTAACTGTTGAATATCTATAGATCCAAAAATACCAATGAGTTGAAAATCAACTCTTTCAGCACAGTGTTTTTATTGAACTATTAAGATGTTAGGATAACCATTAGGCTTTGTATCTTTCTATAGTAAAAATCTATTGGATCACTACAGCTATTTGTTGGCTAGTTGATGTCTACTTGTTTTGAAGTTAGTAAGTTTGGATCAAAAGCATTTAATTCAAGAGAATGGACAAACCGGATAAAAAAAAACAAAAAAAACTTAGTAACAAATGTATAATTACTGTGACTGTGATTTAATAAAAAATAAAGCAACCACTTACCCCCTGGCTATGCTTTACAGACACCATTTTGGGAAACACTGTGCTCCATGAACACACTGCTAATGTAGTCTAATAGTGTAGGCAGTAAAAGAATACAGTTTAAAAAAAAGGCTGTTGTACCTGTTACACTTGACCCAGTGTAACACACATTAAAATGCAACCACTATGTCTGTGTCTATGCTGTGCTGAGAACTGGTCCCACCCATAATGTCTACTCACTGTGAATGGAATCAGGGTAGGATCTTGGTGTGGTTAATATATATATATATATATATATATATATATATATATATATATATATATATATATATATATATATATATATTAACCACACCAAGATCCTACCTACTCACTGTGAATGGAATCAGGGTAGGATCTTGGTGTGGTTAATATATATATATATATATATATATATATATATATATATATATATATATATATATATATATATATATATATATATATATATATATATATATATATTAACCACACCAAGATCCTACCCTGATTCCATTCACAGTGAGTAGACATTATGGGTGTACTGAACTTTTGGTCTGTACTGTATATATATATATATATATATATATATATATATATATATATATATATATATATATACAGTACAGACCAAAAGTTTGGACACACCTTCTCATTCAAAGAGTTTTCTTTATTTTCATGACTACTTTTCGAGTCGCACTGAAGGCATGAAGGGCTATTTGACCAAGAAGGAGAGTGATGGGGTGCTGTGCCAGATGACCTGGCCTCCACAGTCACCGGACCTGAACCCAATCGAGATGGTTTAGGGGTGAGCTGGACCGCAGAGTGAAGGCAAAAGGGCCAACAAGTGCCAAGCATCTCTCGGGGAACTCCTTCAAGACTGTTGGAAGACCATTTCAGGTGACTACCTCTTGAAGCTCATCAAGAGAATGCCAAGAGTGTGCAAAGCAGTAATCAAAGCAAAAGGTGGCTACTTTGAAGAACAAGGGACTCAAATATCAAATATGTTTTATACATGTCTATATATGTGAACTATAGAAACCACACTTTATAGTGTACAACACAATATTTTATGATTTACATGTCAGAAGTATGCAAATGATTATCCTTTGCATGTGGGGAGCAACAGTACAGCAGTAAAAGTAAACAGTAAAACATTTGTAATGTAAGTGTGATCTATGAAGATCTATGATCTATATGTATATGTACAGTGTACAGTCGTGTGAAAAAGAAAGCACACACTGTGAATTCTATTATTTTAAGAATCAAAATATAATAAAAGGCATCCTATCCTTAGCAGATCTTAAAATTAGATAAATACAACCTCAGATGTAAACACAACACGACATATTACACTGTCATCATTTTTTTCCAAAATGAATGTCAAAATGTAAAAGCCATACTGTATGTGTAAACTTTTCCATAGGATTTAAGGAGCTGAGTAGCAGCCAGGTGCTGCTAATTAAATGATTGATCACCTCTATGAAAGCTTTAGCAGTTTGCTGGTCTGGAGTGAGAGAGGAACATAGGGAAATACAGAACAGAATAAAACATCACTCTGGTTGATTTGTTACTCATAGCTTAGTGTTCCAGGAAAATATTTTGCCAGCTAAACATGCAAATAAAATCCCTGGGTGTAAAATAAAAACTGTCACAGTAATGTGTCTGTGAGTAAACTTATGCCAATGTGCATTTTAGATTGCTATTTCATGTGTTCATATGCTGTGTTTGTGATGCAGGGCAGTCTCTACAAATGTGATTGATTGTGTTACAGTATATTCATGCATGCACTGACCTGAGCAGTCCAAAACCATATTTAACCTGTTGCTGTTGCAAGTGAATGCTATCTCTAAAAAAATGGTCTTACAACATTCATCAAATCCAGGAAGTAGGAATCATAGTTACAGCAGAATTAAGAAAAAATATTATTAAAGTATTCATTTGGTGAGGGATATATATATATATATATATATATATATATATATATATATATATATATATATATATATATATATATATATATATATATTTGTGTAGAGAAACTGCTATTAAAGTGCTATTTAAAAAAATATATATAAAAAAATATATATGTATGTACTCTTACCCATCAAATAGAAATGTAGAAATTATTATTATTTCTATTATTTTATCTTAATAAGGTTGAAACAAACTTTTAGTTTTGTCTTATAATGGCAACATGAGAAATATTGGGCCTAATTTATTACTCTTTTAGTAATAATTGTGTAAAAATAATAATAATTGTGTAAACTACACAATTAAACTACACATGTGTAATCAAACTACACATTTCTTTTGCATAAACAAAACTTTCAGAAATTATTTATATGTATGTTAAGTGGAAATTACCATTACAATGCTGAATTGCTCATGTGATGAATAAATGGCAAAATAACCTTTTTCAGAGGGAGTCAATAATTGTATATAGTATTGAGCACCAACTTTGAATGATCTGAAAAGTGAATTAAAGCTTGTAAAAAAGTATTTAAAAATATTTATTTTTAAATACACATCAGAGTGTCATGGTCCAGAAATCATGGTCCAGAAATCAGACACAAATGCACCCTATTTGATACAGTGTTTAAAAAACTGAGGGACGTTACAGGAAGCCATACATCCTGAGTATCCAATGAGTCACACAGCACACTCAGAATAAATGGCACAGTGCAGTTTGAGGCATTCCAGATCGGTCACTTATCAGTCACTTTTTGATGACTGTAAAGCAGTGTAAATAAATGACCACGCATTAACAGAAGTTGCCATGGAAAAAAAATGCAACAATTTATATGAGTCATTGTGGACATCCTTCATTTAAAGAGAATTATTAACGGAATGAATTTGCTTGTCTTAAATCATTAATTTATTTTTATACCTCTATTTTTTATTTGAAAGATATCAAGTATTTCTTTAGCTAATATCATTAAATGATTGGGCATCAGAACCTAAGTAGAATAAAGAAATATATATTATTGTAGAGAATTTTTGTGGAAATTTTTTTTTTTTTATATATTTCATTATATATAAAATAATAATAATAATAATAATAATAATAATAATAATAATAATAATGATAATAAACTTTATTTTGTATAGCACCTTTAAAAAAAGTTTCTCAAAGCGCTTGACATAAAAGATGAATTTAAAAGATACACATAATATTGCAGACACTAAAACTGACCAGACAAAGAATAAAAACCCAATAAAAAACAAACAGCGAAGTCACATAAAAGCTACCCTAAAAAAGTACGTTTTAAGATGGGATTTAAAAAGACCCAGTTATTCTGCATTCCTAATCTCTTAGGCAGGAAATTCCACAGTTTGGGAGCCAAAGAAGAAAAAGCCCGATCACGCACAGTTTTTAGCCGTGTTTTTTGGGCAGTTAGAAGACCAGCTTTAGAGGAGCGTTGAGCACGTGAAGGAGTGTAGGGGGTTAACAGCTCACACAGATATTGAGGGGCCAAATTATTCAAGGCCTTATAAATGAGCATGAGAATTTTTAAATCAATACGAAAACTAACAGGAAGCAAGTGCAATTTTTCCAGGATAGGTGTGATGTCTTCCCTTGAACTGGTCCTAGTCAGAATTCTAGCAGCTGAATTTTGTACCAACTGTAATTTACTTAGGGTAGCTTTAGGAACTCCAGCCAGCAAAGCATTACAGTAGTCAAGACGTGAATCTCCAGCCACAGAGAAAGTCAGCATGGGATGTAATTTGGCAATGTTTCTGAGATGAAAAAACAACGGTTGACAGTGCTACGAACATGATGGTCAAATGTTAGATTGGAGTCATATATCGTCATTAATGTATAAAAAGCCCGTAATTTTTACCATTTGTGTATTAAATAATTGTGATACTTAATACCGTTAAACTTAAGACTGTGATATTTTTAGACCAGAATGTCATAGAGTGAAATTCATCACATCGATTTATAAATACTTCTTCAGTAGCGCAGTCGCCACAATATAACAGGTATAACATTATGACCACTGACAGGTGAAGTGAATTACACAAATTATCTCTTCAACATGGCACCTGTTAGTGGGTGAGATATTTAAGGGCAGCAAGAGAACGTTTTATTTTCAAAGTTGTTGTGTTAGAATCAGTAAAAATGGGCAAGCGTAAGGATTTCAGCAAGTTTGTGGTTTGAGGAGCACAACAACGGGTTTGAGGTTTGAGGCCTCCAAATTCCCCAGATCTTAATCCAATTGATATCGGTGGAATGTCCTGTACAAACAAGTCTGATCATAAATTTTTATCACTAAAGATTTATTTATCAGGCAGCAAAACCCACCATGATGCGCACATCCATCAATTAAAACCGTTCGTGTGGAAACATAGTTCACACACAAACACACACACACACACACACACACACACACACACACACACATGTACGGGTTCTCATTTGGAACCTATCTTAAAATAAAAAATAAAAAAAATACAAACTTTAAAAAACCCCGCAGCAGGACCAAATGTTTAGGAACGTTAGGGATACAATTTTAAACTATGTTTTTACTAACAAATTTAATTAAATATTTTTTTACTAAGGTACCATAGGGGCTCTGGGGTGCATCCAAAATTCGCGGATTTTCGGAACTCGTGTGGGGGGGGCTCCGCGAGTTCCGGGTGTCCACTGTATATACACGCGCGTATATATCTGGTGGTGACTAGACTAATAGAAAACTACAAAATAGTGAATAGTACTGTGACGTACTATTGAGGTGCTGTGACGTGCTATAACGACAGCGCTTTTGTTTTGAAACGACAGAAAAAAACCACGTGACTCGGAAGTGAACGTTGCCATTTCTAAAGTTCTTTAATGTCGTGTTTGTGTTTTCTTGAAGCTGTAGGTAGTGATTGATCCCTAAACAGATCTTTTTGTCAGTGTTTGTTGGGAAACTGTGCCGCTAGTTGAGTGTTATTGTTGTAGTGTACGCCTGCTTGTGTTTCTGTGTCCCGGAGATTTTGTGGGTTTGTTAATTCTACCGATTTTACCACATGAGCGTGTCACTTGTAGTTATCCGTCTGGAGCTCGCGGACCAGTCGCCCATGCCACAGGGCTTTTATTACTCCGCCGGTAAGATACAAAACTGAAATTTCACTCTAACAGCAGTAAATAAGCACTCAGTACTTAGTATAAGTCCTTACTACACGGGCAGTGGTAAGGTAATGTAATGGCGCCTGTGCGGTAGCGTGCACTCCCAGACTCCTGCCTGAGATCTATCTCGAAAATATGATAAGCAGATTCGCTCAGGAGTAATAAATAGATTTCTAGGACTTCCTTGGCTTTGCTTCTGTACATCCCTCTTGAGTGACTGTGCATTTTGCTCATCATGTGACTTGTGTTTTGTTTGTGTAAGGCTTGATTATTTACACCTTCCTGAATGTGGATGCAAAGAAATCACAGTGTAGTGGTTTCTTTTTTGTCAATTTGACCCACAGATGAGGACATGGCTGAAGAAGAAATGCAAGACAAGGCCTTGGCCTGTGCTCGGGTGGCCCTAGGGAACAAAACAGAGCTAGAGAAGGCTGCAATTCTTCACCAGCACATCGGAAGCCGGAACATGTCAGACATGGTGATTGAGACTCTGGTGGCGAGTTCAGGTACATTTGTTGGGCGTTTTCCCCAAACCAGAAATGTTTTTTTGCTCTTCTGCACTTCCTTTTCTGCATCATCTGAACAGGCTTGGAAGTGATGGCTGAGAGACAGCAGGCTGATTCAGAGGAACCCATCGTACCCGTGGAACCTTTTGAATGTTCGAGACTCGTCCCACACTTTTGCAACTAGTTTCACTTTAGTTCATAAGCTCATTCGTAGTTCTTGACAACTGAATTAAACCCAGCAGTTATGGTGGACCGCATGCTTTCATTTAAATCCTGCTATAAATGATCTAAAAAAGTAGTGTGTCTGTAGCAGCAGAAGAATGAATCAAGAACGAAACCAAATTTGGGAAAATTGCATTTTTTTGTGTGTGTAGATATACCTGATGAAAGCTGCAGCAGCAAAACGGAGGAGATCGATGCCACCAAAGTGCCAGATTCACCCTCCAAACAGCTTCCAGATCAGATCTCTTTCTTCAGTGGCAACCCATCTGTGGAGATTATTCATGGCATCATGCACCTCTACAAAACAAAGTAAGAGCAAGTCTGGAGGTGTATTTGCTACACCCTTGTATGTATGGTGCAGTCCTGAATTTTCTTCTTCCACCTGTCTCAGTGTTCCTGGGACAGAATTAAGCTCCGCCATGACCCTGACTAGGTGCTTACTGAGATGATAGAAGAAAAAATTAGTTAATATGTACATACACTACATGACAATTCAGTGCGAGTTGCAAAATGTTGTCTAGTGAATCTAGGAGCATGTATTTCCATCAGTCTCTGGATGAAATTATCGCTTTTCAAAACCTAATTGACTCTTATACATAAGTAATAGATTTATGACCATTTTTTTGTATACGATAGCACATTTAAAAGAAATAGAATTATATTAAATAAATATATGTAATAAATGAATTAGTTATTTAAAAAAAACAAAAAAAGATTGAGATTGTGTATATTCAGGTATCTTCGAGGAGGTTATTTCATGCTTGCTCAATGTGACCATTTCGAAACTTGAAGGCAAATACAATTGAAATCCACCTGATATTCATTGTGCCGGAGTGCGGCGAGAAAACTAAACTTGTGGTAACACGGAAAACCGTACATTTTTGAAAGGCTGCGTAAAGATATTCCGTGAAAAACGGATCGTTTGAACAAAGTCTTGTTGGTTCGTCTGGGCGCTGATTTGAAGACGCTCATGCAACTGTGTGTCTACCTTTTTGTCTTAATTTTGGCTACAGCAAGATGACTTCGCTGAAGGAAGACGTGAGGCGCAGTGCCATGCTGTGCGTGCTCACTGTACCAACAACAATGACCAGCCATGATCTCATGAAGTTTGTGGCACCCTTTAATGAAGTTATGGAGCACATGAAGATTATCCGTGACTCTACACCCAACCAGTACATGGTGCTGATCAAGTTCGCCACTCAGGTAAGTTCCTATCAGTGCTGTGACCACAATTAGCCAGTAATATGAGCTGCTTTTGTTCTCAAGGTTTACAACTAATGTGCTCATTCTAATACTTGCTAAAGAAATAGAAGGATAAACAGAATAAAACTTAAAAAGATTTTTTCTAAAGGTGCTTTGATTGTGTAGAGATCTTGCTGATGCATTCCTTTCTACAGGCTGATGCTGATAGCTTCTATATAAACTGTAACGGCCGGCAGTTCAACTCCATTGAAGATGCTGTATGCCAGCTGGTCTATGTGCAGAGGGCCGAAATGATCAAGTCTGAAGAGGTATGAAATTAGCCATCCGATCTAAACCAGGTCTCAATTCCAACCAAAAAAACCTCAGTGCAATAAAACGCTGAAAGCCAAGACTATTTAGGGGGTCATTCACGATGCCCATGGATGTATGAAGCACAGTCAGAGAGGTGTTTGTGTAATGCAGTGGGTACAATGTTCAATTGTCTGCTTGTTTACAAAGTAAAAAACCTATTACAAATTTCAAGATTTATTTATTTCCAACATCTAAATTTGATAAAAATCCTGGCACGCGTTGACTATTAAACCTGTTCTTATACCATCAGGGGGCCAGTTTACCCGTGATGGACCTGACCGAGCTGCCTAAATGCACGGTCTGTCTGGAGCGCATGGACGAGTCAGTAAACGGTGTACTTACCACCTTGTGTAACCACAGCTTTCACAGCCAATGTCTGCAGCGCTGGGAGGATGCCTCGTGAGTAGCACATGCATTACTACTACACACTAACTTTCCAGCTGTCCCAGAGCTCTCCTGCACCAAACAGGTTGTCCAGTTAATCACAGTATTCCTGAAGCTCTACAAAGCTCTGCGTTCAACATTAATAATAATGCATTGATAAACACAGATTACTATTGCTATTTGTTTTTGTTTTTATTTAAACAAACAAAACAAAAAAAACACGCCTGCTGGGAATTTGCACTATTTTTTCATTGCTCTAGCCCGAACAGTATCATGATGTGTTTTCAGGCTATTATAGCATGTAACCTTTGACTTACATTTGAATTTAGTTGAGTAAAACGAGGTGAGGACAGTCAAGTTTCTGCTGCTAGAATTTATGATGTTCTGAATGTGTATCTCTTTCTAGATGCCCTGTGTGCAGGTTCTGTCAGACCCCTGAGCCTGTGGAGGAGAATAAATGCTTTGAGTGTGGTGTGCAAGAGGTAAATGTTCTGTTTTATATGTATAATGTGTTTATCCATAGAAATTATCACAAAGCAGCTTTACAGAAATCCTGATGTAGACTGTCAGGCACGAACCAGACTCCAAAGGCAAATTCTGTTGGGATAATAAATCAGGGCAGTGTACTTATGGAGCTGGGTAAAAGCCAACAGTACTAGGCTGGTGCTGAAAGCATGATGACTGTGAGCATGTTGTGAATGAGAACCAAACTATTTGAAATGCAGCAAAAGTTACACTTTGCCCACAGAACTTGTGGATCTGCCTGATTTGCGGCCACATCGGGTGCGGCCGTTATGTTAGTCGCCATGCCTACAAGCACTTTGAGGAAACGCAGCACACCTACGCCATGCAGCTAACAAACCACAGAGTGTGGGATTATGCAGGAGGTATAGAAACATTATGCTGCCTGGTTCTGCACTCCTGTACACAAATAGATTGATTTCCCATGTAAAGTGAGCGCAATTGTTTTTGTTTTTACAAAAACTAAGACAACTATGTGCATCGGCTGGTGGCCAGCAAGACGGATGGCAAAATTGTGCAGTACGAGAGCGAGGGTGTCTCCTGTCAGGAAGAAAAGATCGATGCACTACAGCTTGAGGTATGTGTTTCCTTTTTGGTTGTTGTTTTCAAAGATAAACACAATTCATTGTAAACAATTACACATTTTATAATTGCCCTTTTTTCCTTCTCAGTATTCCTATTTGCTAACCAGCCAACTGGAATCACAACGCATCTACTGGGAAAATAAAATTGTTCATCTAGAAAAAGAAACGGCTGAAGAGGTAAACCAGCAACGGCAATGTAAAACAAAAATATATTGTTAGATTAATGATAAAATAAAAAAAGGGTAATGAGATTTTCTTTTTATTATATTTTTTTAGATCAACAATATGAAAGCCAAATTCAAGGAGACGATTGAGAAGTGTGATAACTTGGAGCGCAGAATGAACGAATTAACCAAAGAGAAACAGACCATGGAGAAAAAGTTAGTTTCTGCCTTATTAAATAGATTTACTTATGGCGTTTGAATATCTGAAGTGATGGAATGAAGTAGAACAGTGTAAACAGTGGTTTTAGGAGCTGGGGGTAATTTGGAGCCCTCTGCTGTCTGTGAGGGGAAATTGCAGTTTTTAAAATTAGTGCCAGACAGACAGACAGAGGAGACAGACGGACCGAAACTCGATCAGAGCAAGTGGTGAAGGCTGCTAAAAGAAATACACTAGCACATCTACACACACAGTCAGAGGAAGAAAAAGATTAGTTTAAAGTATGCGCCAAAAGCGTGCTGTGTAACATGCAAGTGGTAGCACGTAAATGGAGCCCAAGGTAAACATGAAATTACACGCAAGCATAGAGGCAGCGTTTCAGAAAATGTGCAGTGTGAAAATGGGTTATGAACTATAATTATAATTCATTATAAATGGGTGTGAAATCCCCGGTCATGGAACCATCCCCAGCCACTCTCAGTGCCGGTCCCAAGCCCGGATAAATTGGGGAAGGTTGCGTTAGGAAGGCCATCCAGCGTAAAAACATGTGCCAAATGAAACGTGCGGAGGATCCGCTGTGGCGACCCCTAATGGGAGAAGCCGAAAAAAAATTTGTATTTTATTTTTTATAAATGGGTGTGAAAATGTCTGTGTTACTAAATGTCTCTCTTTTAGATACACACGACTCTTGCTATCAATAATCTTGCTTTCTTTCTGTTTAAAAAAAAACAACAACTAGCATTTAAGTATGCAAGGTGAATCAATTTGTGTAAATCAACATTTGTATTGTTTTTAATCAGGGATGCACCGAAATGAAAATTCTTGGCCGAAACCGAAAACCGAAAAAGAGGAAACCAAGGCCGAAAACCGAAGCACCAAAAGAAATTATGCCAATTATTATTACCATTGCATTTATGGCTATGACTGTGTACTAACCTTACTAAAATCAAGGCATTTTAATTGCATACATTAATATTAAAGTTTCAAAGGATAACTCAATTACAAATTATGAAAATATTTATTTATAAATTGCAACAATGCACAGGATAAAATAAATTAAAATTCAAACAATGTCTGTTATGAAACTAATTGCTGAAATATCTGCAGTTATATGCTTATGGAAGTGAGTTGCAACCACATCAAGCAGCTCAGGTAAACACACCTCTGAAAAATGTCGTCTGCTCGGTATGGAATAACGGGGCTCAATGTGCTCGATCAGCCTACGAAACGCCACATCTTCTACGACAGAGAATGGCTGATCATTTAAGGCAATGAATACCATAATCTTTTGTGTAATGACCTTTGCCATTACACTTTTACTGGGAAACTTCCTTGCCTTTTCAAAAACGTCCACCACAGACGGAGTGCGCGTGCTCGGAGGGGTTTTGCTTTTCTGTGCTGCCTTCCTCTCATATTCAGCATTGCGATCGGGATGTTTGGATTTCAGGTGATAAATTAAAAGTCTTTGCAGACGCACCCCCTCTTGAAACCTCGGCATTACATGTTTTGCAAATCGCTAATCGTGGGTCTTTCTCAGATATACCGAAATACGTCCACACCACAGACATGGTTCTTCAGACATGCACGTGCAGGCAGCGGTTTCTGTTTGCGTCATCACAACAAACTGTTTCGGCCGTGTTTTTTTCGGTGATCAAAGTCTTTCGGTGGCCGAATATTCGGTGCATCCCTATTTTTAATAATAAGTGCAGATGGCAATTTGACAACCATTATTGACTTTAAATGTAATACATTGCTTTGACAATTTTTGTTAGACATTTTGTTTAGTTGTGGAGATATGAGCATCTTGAATATATAATTGATTTAATTTTGTATAATAAATGATATATGCATACATTTAATATGCAATATGCAATTGAAAACAAGCATTTGAACTTGGTAAAGCCACAGTAAATCACAAGTTACTGTTGTCGTAGACAAATGCTATAAAAAGAGAATGAAACTGAGAAATGCAGCAAGTTAACAGGTTTAATTAAAAAAAGAATAGCACTATAGCACTTCATTAAACTACACCTTTTTTTTTTGTTTAACGTGCTGATGTTTCACCTTCATCCGTGACACCAGTGTGTTTACTTTTTACGTGCTTATGCATCACTGTGGTACTTCCATCCCACACAAGCTCTACTTTGCATAACTTATAGGTTACAGTCTTCTTTGTTGCGTTTAATATAAAATGCCCCCATGCCTTGGGCGCACTCTCGCCTGCTGTCGGTTTTCCGCCATTTCGCATGCGTCTGTGTTCTCTAACCATCACGCTAACCTGTAATTTGGGCAGCCCAACTAATTAGTTGTTGATTTCACGTGTCCTCTCCCATTATTAGATGTTCTCAGCTGAACAACAAGGTGGCCAAGCTGGGCCAGGAGCTGCGGGAAGAGCAGGAGATGAACCGATGCCTGCGATCCAATCAGCAGCAGCTACAGGCAAACCTACAGGAAGAACAGAGTCGGAGTAAGGAGGCGGCTGCTATCAAGGAAGCTGAGATTGCCGAGCTTCAGGATCAACTACATGACTTCAGGATGCACCTTGAGACGCAGCAGCAGATCTGCTGTCTGCCTGCTGATAAACGGCAGGAGCTCCAGGAGGGCCAGCTCTCCGCACCCCCTGCAGCATCCAGGCCAGGACCTTCCACACAAGGTTCAGGCAGGACTAGTTCAAGGAGAGGGCGTGGCAAGAGAGGGAAGTAGCCAGTCGGTGCAGTGGGCTAGGGTAAATGAGGTGGTCTGTAATGCGAGGCTTAGAAGAACTAATTCTGTGTTTAGCACCTCTTAATACAAGATGGGAGGCAGGATAAATGTGCACTATTACAGTAATGTACGTATCACACTATAGAGCGACTTTAGAACATCGTTATTTGTTGAGCTTGTGTCTTACCTGTGGATTATCAACACCCTGAGATGGCAAATTTCCAAGTATTAGAACTGTGCACATCAGTGCAGGCTGCGTAATGACGTGAGTATTACTCGATCTTGTTTAAGTGCGCACTTCAAAATATTTGTGCCTGAAAACGACCAGTTTTTTATTTCTTAAAAACCCAAAAGTGAGAAGCTCTATTTAATTATTTAGTCTACTATAAGCTGGAAAAGATATTATGCACAACATTAGGACTGTTAGAGTTCATAAAAGTGACACCAAAAAAAACCCCCCAGACATTATGCCACCCAACTGCAAAACAGCTTTACACAGAGACCCACGTAATGTAAACATTACTGAAATAATTCCTGAAAAAGTAACCTCGCCCTAGAAAGAGCACATACCTGACTAAACTGTACCGTTTTCTAAGGTCTACAACCTTTTTTTTTCCACACCTGCATTATTTATAAGAACACGAATAGATTTTATTTAGAGAAGTTGAAAGTAGTATTGCAATCAGTTGTTTCATTTTTTCCCCTCTTCAACACGTCTACAACTGGGATTTCAGGACTGTTTCTTATCTTATTAGTTGCTGTTAATGTTTTATATATTAGTTCCCTTGTTTATTTAATTTGTCAATAAATATTTCATGTATCAGGTGAAGCAACCCACTTCAGCCCAGGTACATAACAGAAGCA
The DNA here is from genome assembly GCF_946808225.1 of Silurus aristotelis. NCBI lineage: Eukaryota > Metazoa > Chordata > Actinopteri > Siluriformes > Siluridae > Silurus > Silurus aristotelis. Next base: position 12,528,341 of record NC_139591.1, read on the forward strand.
GGTGTTGCTGCTTAATGACTCTGTCCTTATGATGTTCATAATTGGTTACATGTTAATAACAGTATCTCACAAATCACATTTCAACAACCATTTGAGTTAATCTTTAAGGGAAAATACTATAGAAATGAAACTTAGATATATAACTTGGAGAGGAGTCAATGTGCAGCTTGTAGAGCAGTACAGATTTACTGTCCTCTAAAAATAACAACACACAGCCATTATTTTCAAAATAGCTGCCAACAAAAGTGAGTACACCCTAAGCGAACATGTCAAAACTGTGTCTAAAGTTTCAATATTTTGTTGGATGTTAGATGCATGGTGCTTCTTGCCTTCCCTTTGAAAATGCCCCACACGTGCTCAATAGGGATCAGGTCTGGAGACATATTAGGCCACTCAATCACCTTCAGTTTCCTCAGCAAGGCAGCTGTCATCTTGGTGGTGTGTTTGGAGTCTTTATTACTGTAATTTCGGGACTATTAAGCGCACCCAAATATAAGCCGCACCCACTGAATTTGACAAAGATTTTTATTTTGAACATAAATAAGCCGCATCTGTCTATAAGCCGCATTGAAACTAATGAACTTTACACAGGCTTTAATAAAAGACAGCGTCTGTTACACGGCTTGTATCTAAACAGTAGCCTACCAAGAAAGTCATTGTTCACTGTCTTCCTCCTTCCTTTCACAACAATTTCTCTCGAGAGTTTTTCTTTTGGCATCCTGCGTTTAAAAAAAATCATCGGTGAAGCTTTTCTCCTGATGCCGTGCAGCTCAGAACACAGGTGAAGTGTGTTTTTTCATACCCGGTCGTTTTCAGCGTGATGAATGATTCGCATTTCCTGTAGACAGTCCGGCAGGTCAAACGTCAGAGCGGCAGGTCAAACGTCAGAGCGGCAGGTCAAACGTCAGAGGAACCTCATCCATATTTATGATGTGGTGTGGCCCGATTCAGTGGGAGCGCATCTGATTTAATATAAAGAATTTCATTGGTTCACCTGAACCCGTCCACAATTTCATTGGTCTAATGTTATGGGGCTTAGTTTTTTGGCATGAAGCTTGTGAACCCGGGAAAAACCCAGAAAAAATCCATATATTAGCCGCTTCGTTGTTTTAGCCGCGGGGTTCAAAGCGTGGGGAAAAAAATAAGGTAAAGTCTGGAAAATACGGTATGTTGGAAATCTGCGGTTTGGCCCAGTTTCTGAAGGAAGGTGTCATGTTCTGCTTCAGAATGTCACAGTATATATTGGAATCCATGTTTCTCTAAATTAACTGCAGCTCCCTGGGTGCCAGCAGCACTCTTGCAGCCCCAGACATGATACTACCACTACCATGGCTGTAGGCAAGACACAATTATGTTGGTACTGCTCACCAGGTTGTCAACCCCACAGGCTGGACATCATCTGAGCCAAACAAGTTTATCTTAGTCTCATCAGACCACAGGACATGGTTCCAGTGATTCATGCTCTCAGACAGGTTATCTTCAGCAAACTGTAGCAGGCTTTCTTGTGAGCCAGCTTCAGAAGAGACGTCATTCTGGGACGACGGCCATGAAAATCATGGCCAAATAACGTGTTGCAGTGTGCGGTGTATAATCTGAGCACTGACAAGCTGACCTTCCACTTTAACAACCTCTAAAGCAAAGCTAGCAGCACTCATGAGTCTGTTTTTTTTTGAAGCAGCTTCTGCACCTGACACTCAGCACAAGGAATCACATACCCAACTTTCCAAAGTGGAACCCAACTTGGAAAACCTCTGCAAGACTCTGGCCACTGTTCTGTAACTCAGTTTCAGTCTGATCATCTTATAGCCCTGGTCTTTTTTGTGGAGAGCAACAATTCTAATTCTCAAATCCTTAGAGAATTTTTTTTACTATGAGGTGCATGTTGAACATTCAGTGGTCAGTATGAGAGAATTTTACTCAAAACCCCAAAGTTTAACTGCTCTACTACAAGATACACAAATTTGTATGGTTCTGTCAAGCAGACAAAAACATGAATATGATGAATAGGACATGAGGCTTTGCATGGTTAAAGGACATACAGCCGTTATTACTTAGGGTGTACTCACTTTTGTTGCCAGTTATTTTGACATTATTGGCTGTATGTTGAGTAATTTTCAGGTAAATCTGTACTGTTATACAAGCTGCACATTGACTACTCTAAAATATATCCAAGTTTCAGTTCTATAGTCTTGTCCATTAAGAAGATTTACTAAAATAGTAGCTGAAATGTGAAGGATGTATGCATTTTTGTGAGATACTGTATATATAAAAGGTTTGTCATTAATCCTCTTTGTTGTATTTTTATTTCAAAGCCCAAACCAGATAATTACACTTTGCATATTAAACAATAAATATTTAATTCACAATCATATCACTGCTTTTCTACACCTCTCAGAGTTCAAATATTTATATTCTGCTTTAAAAAGAAAAAAGGGCATAAAGTAAAACATTTAAAAGATTTATAAGAGAATTCAGAATTTTCTTTTTTTGTAGTAAATGTAATAAGTGACTATAAGCAACTCAAAAAGCTGCTTAAAAACCTCATACTAATTTGCGAGGGGGCTGAGAATCGTTAGAGAGCTGCACAATTACGGATCCTTCCCACTTGGCCATGAACCCACCAGAAGTGTTTACTTTTATAATTAGTATATGCATTTCCATATGGTGACTTTAATGATGTAATGCACTTCCACACTGCTTCATTGAGAAAAGGTTTAAAGTCTAAGTCAAAGGTATATGGAAACTTGATCACACTGCCATGTTACAACACTAAACAAATTCTTTTTAAACATTTTCGTGTTATAAGCAGTAAAGGAGTGTTCAATACAGTTCGAATGTGAGCACACTATATGAACAAAGGCTCCAGATGAAACATGGCCAATGTTCTCTAGTTAAACCATTCTGGCATAGAATTGTGAAAGTTCTTGGAGAGTGGCAGGGCTCTAATCTACCTATAGAACCACGATTATGCCTTCTAGGAGAAAATCAGTGGTACTCAATATAACAGTTAGGCTATTGATTGTACAGCAAAACAAATCGTATTTCTGGTACAAAGTGAGCAGCCACAGTGACACTGTGCTAACTCTAGTTTATTTTTTATACCCCTGGAATTGTTGTGAATGTTTTCATGTATAATAATAATAATAATAAAAAGGTCTTAATATGTTCCGAAGGGAGCTCTGTTTTTAAATATGTTCCACAAGTAAAAAGGATTGCATTCAGTACACATTTGTACTGAACCAAAAGCCCTGTAGCAAAAAATTTCAGTACGAATATGTGAACCGTTACACCGATAATAAATATATATATATATATATATATATATATATATATATATATATATACACACACACACACACACACACACACACACACACACACACACACACACACACACAGTGTTGGGCAGTAACGCGTTACTAGTAACTTTTGACAGTAACTAATACTGTAACGCGTTACTTTAAAAAAATAAAGTAACTCCGTTACCGTTACCGTATGGTGCGTTACCCGTTACTTTTTTTAATGAATTAATTTCGGCTGAAGTGTAGACTACAGCCTAACCTGCTTACAGCAGCGTCGCATTGGAGGATTGGTGGATAAACAACACTGTAAACACGATATTGTAGGATTGGTGGATGAACCACTGTAAACACGATATTGTAGGATTGGAGGATGAACCACTGTAAACACGATATTGTAGGATTGAAGGATGAACCACTGTAAACACGATATTGTAGGATTGGTGGATGAACCACTGTAAACACAAACTCCGTTTATTCAGGTCTGTGCGGCAGTAATGACGAGTCGAGGCGAGACGCAAGACGAGTTTCTCAAAGTGGAAATATGCTCATTATTTCACTTTAGTTGAGTATAAAGACAAAAACTTTTAAGTCAAATGTAAGTTGTGTCTTTCTGGTTCGAAGCTCGTATCTACTGCGATAAACAGCAACTCCAATCTGTTGAAACACCTCCAGAAACTCCATGCCTGAGGAGCTAGTAGCTAGAAGCTAACCCGGTGTTCTGTTCTACATTGTGGATAGTTTTTATACTTCAGCTGTGAAAGGAACATTTTTAAGAGCTCAACACAACAGCAGAAGCCACTTTAGTTTTTGATTGTGAATATATTATTCAGCTTGTTTTGTTATTTATTTCAGAAATCCTTGTGATATATTCAGTTTGTGCAGGTCTGACTTCAATAAAATAGTGTTTAAAAATGACTGTGTTTAAGTCAGTTTTGTGTTTGTATAGATCATAACGCATAAAAGGGCATTAATGGGAACAATAAAGAAGGTTCTTCAAAAAAGTAACTAAAAAGTTACTTTTAACAGTAACGCATTACTTTCTGGTGTAATCAACAATGTAACGGAGTTACTTTTTGAATGAAGTAACGAGTAACTGTAACTAGTTACTATTTTTTAGTAACGAGCACAACACTGTATATATAAATACACATACAGTTGAAACCAGATATTTACATACACTTCAGAAAAAAAACAAAAACTTTTATTTCTTTACTGTCATAAATTAAATTAGAGTAAACTTTTTCTGTTTTAAATCAATTAATATTACATATTTTTTGCATTTGTTAAATGTCAGAATCAAGCGAGGGAGAATTTTTATGTATTTTTATTATCACTTTAATCAAAGTCAGAAGTATACATACACTTCCTTAGTATTTGGTGGAATTGCCCCGAAACTGTTTCACCTGGGCCAAACGTTTTGGGTATCCTTCCACAAGCTTTCTACAATAGTTTGCTGGAATTTTGGCCCACTCCTCTTGACAGAACTGGTGTAACTGGGTCAGGTTTGTAGGCCTTCTTGCTCGCACTCGCCTTTTCAGTGCCGCCCACAAATTTTCTATGGGATTGAGATCAGGGCTTTGTGATGGCCACTCCAATACCCTGACTTTGTTGTCCTTAAGCCACTTTGTAACTAATTTGAAAGTATGCTTGGGGTCATTGTCCATTTGGAAGACCCATTTGTGCCCAAGCTTTAACTTCCTGGCTGATGTCTTTAGATGTTGCTTTAATATATCCACATAATTTTATTTTCTCATGATGCCATCTATTTTGTAAAGTGCACCAGTCCCTTCTGCAGCAAAGCAGCCCCACAACATTATACTACCACCCCCATACTTGACAGTTGGGATGGTGTTCTGAGGCTTCAAAACTTCGCCCTTTTTCCTCCAAATATACCGTTTATTATTATGACCGAACATTTTTGTTTCGTCGGACCACAGGACATGTCTCCAGAAATTAAGATTTTTTCCCTTATGTGCAGTTGCAAACTGTAGTCTGGCTTTTTTATGGTGGTTTTGAAGTAATGGCTTTCTCCTCCCAGAGTAACCTTTCAGCTCATGGCAGTACAGTATTTGTTTTACTGTGGATAATGACACTGTTTTACCAGTTTCAGCCAGCATCTTCACAAGATCTTTTGCTGTTGTCCTGGGGTTGATTTGCACATTTCGCAACAAAAAACGTTCCTCTCTGGGACTCAGTATTCGTCTCCTTCCTGAGCGGTATGATGGTTGTACATTCCCATGTTTTTTATACTTGCGTATTATTGTCTGAACGGATGAACGTGGGACTTTCAGGCATCTGGAAATTGCACCTAAGGATGAGCCATACTTGTGGAGGTCAACAATTGTTTTTCTGATGTCTTCAGTCGTTTTCGCAGTTTCTAGCAGCTTTGCACATAGATAGTATCACACCACTTATTGGGGTGTCCAAACTCTTTGATATATGACTTACACTTACACTGAATACTGAACAGTTTTCCACTTTCCCATGATGCATTTTAAATGGGCTTTGGCTCAGAGATGATTGTGGTGTTTCTGGATCACATCATTGTGTAAAATAGACCTGATTTCAGAAACAATAATGTTTGTGTGTTACATTTTCTCACAATGTTGGAGTGTGTGTGTGTGCCTGTGTGTGTTACACCTGCGCTTCAGAAAAACATCTCTGCCTTGTGGTTTTAAGAATAACATCATCTGAATTGCTGTAGCTGTGGAGACACAGACAAAATGGAGAATTATGAAAGTTTTGATTCATAATTGTTCTCAGACAGACACTTGGACACAGTAGGACCTCAGGCAAGATATTTGACAGCACAACATTTTACCATATGACAACAATCCCTTTGCCCAGGTGAAGCTCCGAGAAGTTTATGATGCTCCTCATGCAAATGCTGGTCATTTACAAGGTCAGTGTTAATGTATTGGTGTAAAGTTAGACTTTATGTATTACTTCATATTCTTGTTACAGGAATTCATTAATGCAGTCTCTCTTCGCTCCAGAGAAAAAGCTTCCAGCAGAAAAAGTTATCTTACCATGTGGAAGGATTTTGTTAAATTCCTCCCGACAGAGTTCCAAGACTTGTTTCTTTTTTAAATTTGAGACAGATGTCTTCACTCCATCAAATGAAAGTTGTTGATTGATGGTGAAGCTGGGTGAGTTGCCAGATCCAGGAGAAACAAAAAGATACGGAAATCTCTACAGATCATAGAGAAGGAGAAAAGTGTAGGAGAGAAACGAATGAATCTCAGACTGAATCAGATCAAAGACACACTTGTGATGCTGAATTGAGCTTTTAGGAGCTTGTAGATCAGACAGTGAGTGTTACCTGGAGGAAGTGGATGTGATCAGGTGTGTGTGAAAGCTGCTCCAGCTCACTGATTCTCCTCTGAAGATCAGCGATCTGCTACAGTTGCTTCAGGGGTTGTTCTGCTCGACTCAGTACAGCTTTCTCCCGAGCTCTGATCAGCTCCGTCACCTCCGAGTGCTTTTTCTCCATGGAGCTGATCATCTCAGTAAAGATCTTCTCATTATCATCTACTGCTTCCTGTGAACGCATCTGTTACAACAAATACAAAACATTTTGTCTAAATGTGATACTGTATCAGTGAAAGACAGTGAGAGAGTATGTGTGTATTTTCAGGGGTTTCATTAGAATTTCTTTTTACACCTTAATAGTTTCCACAGTCTGTTTCAGTCCCTGCACCTTCTTCTGCTTCTCCTGGATCCTCTCCTGGAATTTCATCTACTTGTCCTCAATCTCATTCTGTGAACAAATAAAACAGAATGATGCATGTTTGTATTAACAGATCAGTGTGTCAATGTTATCTGCAAATAAAAAGGTGTGGTTCACACTTGCTCTACAGATTTTAGCTGGATGTGGATGGATCTGTAATGAATAGACATTCAGTGTTGAAGATGAGGATGAGGTTCCCTTTTAAGGTCTGGTTTCTCTCAAGGTTCCTTCCTCATGCCATCTCAGGGAGTTTTTCTTTCACCACAGTCACCACTGGTACACTCATTAAAGACAAACGTATAGGCACTAAGATTATACATGCTATTATACAACTTTATAACAGCTTTATCTCTGTAAAGCTGCTTTGAGACGGCGTGCGCTGTTTAAAGCGATCTACAGATAAAAATGAATTGATTTGTGAGTCCATCAGAGCTTTACTGCAAGTCAAAAACAAAGGCTTGGGAGCAGGTGGCTGATAGCTTTCAATAGCAAAACCCAAATAAAAGCGCAAGAAAGAACATTACAGAGAACCAGACTATCATTGGTACATCATGGTTAATTATAATCGCAGTGTGAATTCAATTCTGCACTCATTATGAGGTTTAGGCTGATGGTATCTTCAGTTTGGAACCTAGTGAACCAGTGTTGGTGGATTTATTTATTGTTAGAGACTCAAAGCACTTTTGTACTTTTGGCGTCTACTAAATGCTGTAAATGTAAATGCAGGCTTGGGCAAGTCCTTCAGTCCTTCATGTTTCTTCCTTATGAACTTACCATTCATTTACATCTTTCTTTTTCACTGGTGGCGATTGTAGTAGGGTGGCCCCTTTAAGTAATTTGCAGGTGAGGTTTCGGTGCCGGGATAGCCTGTTGATGTGACGTGTGTATGGTCACTCAACCGGTGCTCGTATCTGAGATGGGGGAACTCTTTAGTGTAGAATGGTTTAATTATTTACTGTTGGTGTAATTTTAGATTAGTCAGCTGCATCCAAGCCATGTAAGTAGGCGTGCACGTGTAGCATGACTGAAAGAGCCTGCCAGCTGCTGTCATGTTGCTGTTTCGCTGCCTTGTCGTGGCTTAACCTCCAGTGGTTCCAAGTGGTTCCAAGTTCGGGAAGCTGTTTTGCCGCCTTGCCGTGGCCTCACTTTCAGTGGTTCCAGTTTCAGGATGCACTGCTGGCGTGTCGCTGTATTCTCAAATCCTAATCTTTGTACTGTTCGTTTGCCGATTTATTCCCCGTTGCGTTAGATGCTCTTCAAGCTGGGCCGGGGTATCGCCTAACCGAACTACTAAAGCACTTGTGGTCTTGTTCTAGTTTGAGTGGGTTAAATGACGCTGCGTGCGTGTGTGATGTTTGTGTATATTTGATTTGTATCTTTGTGTCTTGGTTTTCTTTTCCTCATATTTTCCTTTCGTTTCGGTGTTCATTAATCTTGCCATTTACATTGGGTTGTATAACATCTGTCTTGCGTATATTGGAATTGCTCATTTAAGAACTCATTGTTTTTGATTTATTGGATGGTTTTGTTTGTTGGTTGTGTATTTTGTGGGAGGTTTGGGTTATTATAATTTGAAGTGGGTTTTGGGTTTCTTGAATTGTGCCTTATCCAGTGTTGAGCTAAACAATTATTGATACAAATTTCCTTTGTATTTTGGTGTCGTTAATTGTGTATATTGTAAGTTATCTTTTGTTTTTGGGTTTTACTAAGAAATGGTTTTATTTCTGATGTTGAGCTCAGTGTTCTAAAAATCTATATATAATAGAATTGACGTCGTTGGTAATTGTCTTTGCTTGTCAATTTAGTTGGACGCTTGCTAATATAGAGGTAAAGTAGTAATTATTTGACATCATGTCAAATCATTAGGTGCAGGTGGAGCCCCCGGCCACACAAATTTCCCACAAGTGGGCTTTACAAAGACTTGCGCTCATACTATTCATTTTCCCAGTCTGAAAGTGTATTATAAATAGACACAATATTCACTCTTCTGTACCAACAACCCTTCAATTTCTAACACAAAAATAATTTCACAGTGAATGATATTCAAATAGAAACTTGGCAGAAAAAAAAGATTTCTCTCAACTGTTTTTTTTTTATTATTATTCCTTTTATCTTCAGTCAGAACAGTTTTGTGGCCTTTATGTTCCTTCATCATACACCAGTAGCTGATGAAGCTTTGGTCAGTATGACAGTAGAGCTTGATCAGTTTGCAGTGCTGACAGCAGATCTTCTCTTGGAGATCTGCACAGGCTTCAAATAACTTGTGCCTTTTAAAAGGTCTCAGACTGATAGTGAGGTTTAAGATTATCTTCATAGTAGGAGGCCAGACACACCAGACAGGAATTGGTGGTCTTGCGTTTTCTCTCAATGCAGAAATCACACTTCACATCTTCAGGTCCAGCATCTCCAGATCCAGGTCCAGGTCCACAGTCAGCAGAAGAAGCATTTTGGGGTTCAGTATTAATCATTTCAGCCATCAAAGTTTTTCTTGGAGTGAAAATCTCTCAAGACCGGACAATTGAACTGATTCTAATGTGTTGAAATACTGCCGTTTGCTACAATATGTTTCTGCCTGCACGCCCCGTAAGAGAGAGAGAGAGAGAGAGAGAGAGAGAGAGAGAGATGTGTGTGGAAAAAAGTGTTTGGAATCATGCGACAGAGGAAATGTGGTTATGGGCAGTGATGGAAAAGTACACACATCCTTCACTCAGTAGAAGAGCAGATACTCATGATATAAAAAAACTCTGGTAAAAGCTGAAGTTCTAACTGCACTTTTTCACTCAAGCTAAGGTAAAGATGTTTGGGCTCTGCCATGTTCTTCAGTAAAAAGTATTGATTATTATTACCTGTTTTAGTGTCACGCTGGTAACTGAACATCACATCACATTAATATATTAATATAAAATAATATCTAATGTTGTTCTCTAACGAATCCAGAGAAAAGATGATGATCAGGTGATCAGGAATGTGTCTGTTCTTAGTCATGTTTATATCACTGACTCCCTCTGTCTCATCCACGTTAACCCCAGACTTCTTACTGCCTTCTGCCTGCTCATTGTGAGCTTCAGAACTAGTCTACGTCTGTGGTGTGTGAGAGACAGGAAATGATACACCAGTGGATTGAAAAATCTGCTCAATGACAAGAAACAGGTTGATGTGCTAAAAAACGGAGCAGTGAGAAGAATAATATTGGCATTTCAACAAATAGATTAAAACTAAAGTAACGAGTCTGTATTTAAAATGTAAGAAGTAGAAAGTACAGATGTTTGTGTAAGAATTTAATGAGTGAAAGTAAAAAGGTATCAGAAGAATAAATAATAAAGTAAAATACTGATATCAGAAAAATCTACTGAAGTACAGGAATTAAGTATTAACTTCCCACCTCTGGGCTGCAGGGAGCCACAACAGAGGGTTTAAAGCTGATCTAGGAGATCGATCTGGACTGTAATAAATGCATACAGTATAAACGTATATAAACTGCTACAATGGCTTATGGTTGCAGTGACTATGAACAAGTGTCCATCAGTGAACAGTTAATAACTTCAACAGTGATGGAACTTTAATGAATGGACATTTAGTGCTGAGGATGAGGATGGTTCCCTTTTTGAGTCTGGTTCCCCTCAAGGTTTTTCACTCATACCATTTTTCATTGCTGTTGTCACCGACTCACTCTTTAAATGTTCATTTAATAAATTCTCATTTATGAGGCTAAAATGTATATTTGTAATCTGTTTATTTCTATAAATCTGCTTTGGGTCAATGTTGAAAGTGCTATATAAATTAAATTGAATTAATTAAATTCAGACGCCCTAACCCAGCCATTATGGATGCACAAGCCAGTGCACTCTTAGTGCCGGTCCCAAGCCCGGGTAAATGGGGTGGGTTGCGTTAGGAAGGGCATCCAGCGTAAAACATGTGCCAAATCAAATATGCGGATCACAAATGAGAATTTCATACCGGATCGTTAGAGGCCTGGGTTAACAATGAGCGCCACAGGTATCGTTAGCCGACAGGGTACCGGTGGAAATTGGGCTACTGTTGGCCGAAGAAGGAGAAGGAGAGGAGGAAGACGTCTACAGAGACGGCAGGGAAAGGAGAAGTGTAGGAGAGTAGAGGTTAGGGTTGGTATTTTAATTGTTGGTACTATGACGGGTAAAGGGAGAGAGGTAGCTGATATGATGGAGAGGAGAAAGGTAGATATGTTGTGTGTTCAGGAGACCAAGTGAAAAGGGAGTAAGGCCAGGAACATTAGAGGTGGGTTTAAACTGTTTTATCATGGTGTGGATGGAAAGAGAAATGGTGTAGGGGTGATTCTGAAGGAAGAGTACAGTAAGAGTGTAGTGGAGGTGAAGAGGGTTTCTGATAGGGTGATGATCGTGAAGGTGGAAGTTGAAGGGATGATGATAAATGTCATCAGTGCCTACGCTCCACAAGTTGGCTGTGAGATGGAGGAGAAGGAAAGATTCTGAAGTGAATTAGATGAAGTGGTAGATGGTGTACCTAGGAAAGAACGATTGGTGATTGGGGCAGACTTCAATGGACATGTAGGTGAAGGGAACAGAGGTGATGAGGAGGTGATGGGTAGGTATGGTTTTAAGAAGAGGAATGTGGAAGGGCAGATGGTGGTAGATTTTGCTAAAAGGATGGAAATGGCAGTGGTGAACACGTATTTTAAGAAGAAGGAGGATCGTAGGGTGACGTATAAGAGTGGAGGAAGGTGCACACAGGTGGACTATGTGCTATGCAGGAGATGCAACCTGAAGAAGATTGGAGACTGTAAGGTGTTGGCAGGGGACAGTGTAGCTAGACAGCATCGGATGGTGGTCTGTAGGATGGTTTTGAAGGTGAAGAAGAAGGGGATGAGAGTGAGGACTGAAAGAAGAATAAGATGGTGGAAACTGAAGGAGGAAGAGTGTAGTGTGAAGTTCAGGGAAGAGGTCAGACAGGGGCTCAGTGGTGGTGAAGAGGTGCTGGATGATTGGGCAACTACTGCAGGAGTGATGAGGGAGGCAGCTAGAAAAGTACTTGGTGTGACATCTGGAAATTGAAAGCAAGACAAGGAGACATGGTGGTGGAATGAGGAAGTGCAGGAGAGCATAAGAAGAAAGAGGTTGGCAAAACAGAAGTGGGATAGACAGAGTGATGAGAAAAGTAGGCAGGAGTACAAGGAGATGCAGCAGCAGGTAAAAAGGGATGTGGCGAAAGCCAAGGAAAAGGCATATGAGGAGCTGTATGAGAGGTTGGACACTAAGGAAGGAGAAAAGGATTTATACCGATTGGCCAGGCAGAGGGACCGAGGATGTGCTGCAAGTTAGAGCAATAAATGTGTTGACTAGTGAGGAGAGTGTGTTGAGAAGGTGGAGGTAGTATTTTTTAAGAGGATGAAGAATGGAAAGTCGGTTGGACCAGAAGACATACCGGTAGAAGCGTGGAGATGTTTAGGAGAGATGGCAGTGGAGTTTTTAACCAGATTGTTTAACAGAATTTTGGAAGGTGAGAAGATGCCTGAGGAATGGAGAAGGAGTGTGCTGGTACCGATCTTTAAGCATAAAGGAGATGTGCAGTCTTGCAGTAACTACAGGGGAATTAAGTTGATCAGTCACACCATGAAGTTATGGGAAAGAGTAGTGGAAGCCAGGCTGAGAGAAGAGGTGACCATCTGTGAGCAACAGTATGGTTTCATGCTGAGGAAGAGCACCACAAACGCATTATTTGCTTTGAGGATGTTGATAGAGAAGTATAGAGAAGGACAGAAGGAATTGCATTGTGTATTTGTGAAATTAGAGAAAGCGTAAGACAGAGTGCCAAGAGAGGAGTTGTGGTATTGTATGAGGAAGTCAGGTGTGTCAGAGAAGTATGTGAGGGTGGTGCATGACATGTATGAGGACAGTGTGACGGCAGTGAAGTGTGCAGTAGGAAAGATAGACTGGTTCAGGGTGAAGGTTGGACTGCATCAAGGATCGGCCCTGAGCCCTTTCCTGTTTGCAGTGGTGATGGACAGGTTGACGGACGAGGTCAGACAGGAGTCTCCCTGGACTATGATGTTTGCAGATGATATTGTTATTTGTGGTGAGAATAGGGAGCAGGTTGAGAAGAGCCTGGAGAGGTGGAGATATGCGCTGGAGAGAAGGGGAATGAAAGTCAGTAGGAGTAAGACAGAGTACATGTGTGTGAATGAGAGGGAGGGCAGTAAAGTGATGCGGTTGCAGGGAAAAGAGGTGGAGAAGGTGGAGGAGTTCAGGTACCTGGGGTCAACAGTGCAAAGTAATGGAGAGTGTGTTAGAGAAGTAAAGAAAAGAGTGCAGGCAGGGTGGAGTGGGTGGAGAAGAGTAACAGGAGTGATTTGTGATAGTAGGGTATCTGCAAGAATGAAAGGGAAAGTTTATAGGACTGTGGTGAGACCTGCGATGTTGTATGGATTAGAGACATTGAGTAAAGGACAAGAAGTGGAGCTGGAGGTAGCAGAGCTGAAGATGTTGAGGTTTTCGTTGGGAGTGACGAGGATGGACAAGATTAGAAATGAGTTTATTAGAGGGACAGCGCATGTAGGATGTTTTGGTGACAAGGTGAGGGAGGCGAGATTGAGATGGTTTGGACATGTGCAGAGGAGGGACATAAATTATATTGGTAGAAGAATGCTGAGGATGGAGCCACTAGGTAGGAGGAAAAGAGGAAGGCCAAGGAGGAGGTTTTTGGATGTGGTGAGGGAAGACATGCAGGTAGTTGGTGTGAAAGAGGCAGATGTAGAGGACAGGGTGGTATGGAGATGGATGATCAGCTGTGGCGACCCCTAATCGAAGCAGCCGAAAAAAGAAGAAGAAGAAGAAGAAGAATTAAATTCAGACGCCCTCTCGAGGCAACGGCCGAGGGTTACGGTTAGGGTTAGGGTTGGGGTTAGGGTTAGGGCTAGAGGTGGTGGAGCAGATATGGTGAAGGTTTTACAGAGCACAGGTGGATCTGTTTGTAACTCAGGAGACATCGCACTGTCCTCTCTGGCTCTCCCTTGCTCACCCAGCCTCCTTGGGGTTGGACGCCATGGTACAGACGTGGCCGATGCTATGCCTGTACGCCTTTCCCCTATCGCGCTGCTTTCGGGAGTTCTGGAGAGAGTTTGCCAGGATGGATTCCATCTCCTCATGGTGGCCCCTCGGCTAGATGGTGGCCCCAGGCAAGAAATCCAGACGGTTAATATAAATCCAAATTATTTTACAAGTAACCCTGTAGACAGCAGTGTAATTATAGCAGACAATCAACTACAAAGCTTCACTCCTATTCATGAGAATGACTTAATTTCATTAATCTCCTCATCAAAATCATCAACCTGCTTTCTCGATCCCATGCCTACAAGTTTCTTTAAACAGATAGCTCCAGAGGTAATTGAACCTGTTTTAAAAATAATTAACTCTTCCATTAGCACTGGTTATGTACCAAAATCCTTCAAACTGGCAGTTATCCACCCCCTTATTAAGAAACCTGACCTTGACCCATGTCAGTTGTCCAACTACAGACCAATATCAAATCTCCCCTTTATATCCAAAATTTTAGAAAAGGTTGTAGCACAGCAGCTCTGCTTACACCTACTTATGAATAACATTTTTGAAATGTATCAGTCAGGATTTCGGCCTCATCATAGCACAGAGACGGCGCTAGTTAAGGTGGTAAATGACCTGTTATTGGCCTCTAATCAGGATTTTGTCTCCTTACTTGTTTTGCTCGACCTTAGTGCAGCTTTTGACACTATTGATCACACTATACTGCTTGCTAGACTTGAGAACGTTGTTGGAATAAAGGGAACAGCTCTCTCTTGGCTCAGGTCTTATTTGACTGATCGCTATCAGTTTGTTGATGTAAATGGTGAGTTCTCCACACTCTATGAGGTAAAGTTTGGTGTTCCGCAAGGATCTGTCTTAGGCCCACTGCTTTTCTCTTTATATATGCTGCCTCTTGGTGAAATCATTCATAAACATGGGATTCGCTTCCATTGCTATGCTGATGACACACAGCTATATATTTTAGCAAAGCCAGATGAGCGAGATCAGCTTAACAATGTTGAGAAGTGTGTAAAGGACATTAGACAGTGGATGCTTAATAACTTTCTTCTGCTCAACTCAGATAAGACGGAAGTACTTTTTTGAGTCTCACGTGAATAATATTACCAGGATCGCCTTCTTTCACCTTAGAAATATTGCTAAAATTAGAAATATGATGTCGTTACAGGATGCAGAAAAACTAGTTCATGCTTTTGTTACTTCTAGATTAAACTACTGTACCGCTTTACTGTCTGGGTGTGCGAGTAAGTGCATAAATAAGCTTCAGTTAGTTCAGAATGCAGCAGCAAGAGTCCTCACTAGATCTAGGAAATATGACCACATCACCCCTGTTTTAATCAGTCTACACTGGCTCCCAATCAAATCTCGCATTGATTATAAAATATTACTACTGACGTATAAAGCACTTAACGGTCTCGCACCGCAGTATCTGAGTGAACTTCTGTACCAATATGATCCTCCACGCCTACTTAGATCAAAAGGTGCTGGCTATCTGTTGGTTCCTCAAATAATGAAGACTACAGCAGGGGGCAGATCTTTTTCTTATAAAGCCCCACAGTTATGGAACAGCCTTCCAACCAGTGTTTGGGACTCAGACACAGTCTCAGTGTTCAAGTCGAGGTTGAAAACTTATTTATTTAGTCAAGCCTTTTATCAGTAGATTTTTCTTAGGTAAAGGAGCAGATCTGGAGGGAGCATGGATATAGAGTGTTTGGTGAACTGGTATATTTGTATGCTGTCGTCCCCTCACGTTCACACGTTCACTCGGGTTTGTTGACGGTGGTGTGGTGGGTCGTCTCTTATCCCAGAGATCCCTCATGTCTGTGTTACCTTCTGGTTCTCCCTTTTAGTTATGCTGCCATAGCGAGTCTTGCCGGAGTCCAAACTGCACAGTGACATTAACTTTTATACACCAATAGGGACACCTAATAATCCATATCCTTCTCTTCCCGTTACCCTCTCTCTCTCTCTCTCTCTCTCTCTCTCTCTCTCTCTCTCTCTCTCTCTCTCTCTCTCTCGCTCTCTCTCTCTCGGTTGAGTTAAACATGCTCCTGAGGCTCCAGTGACCACTGTTCCTGCCCCTCTCCCCTCCGTAGAACTTCACACTTCTGTGCAGCTTGGGACGGTCTCTCATCAACACCTTGGGTGGTTCCATGTAATTCCGGAGTAAAACGGGTGCTTTGAGGATGGATTGGACTGTAGTTGGTGTCGGCGGTCTGCTGCACTGACTCGGGAGTGCAGTTTGCTTCTGATCGTCATCACTGTACCCCGCAGCATTGTATATCTGCTTCAAATGGACATTCGGTGTAACCCAGATGAGGATGGGTTCCCTTTTGAGACTGGTTCCTCTCAAGGTTTCTTCCTTATGCCATCTCGGGGAGTTTTTCCTTGCCACAGTTGCTCATCAGGGACAAACATACTTACAAAGAACATATTTACGTTTAATCACCACATTATCTGTGTAAAGCTGCTTTGAGACAATGTTCATTGTTAAAAGCGCTATACAAATAAAAATGAATTGAATTAAATTTAATTAATATCCCAACTTTGAGATGTTTTCCAGCCTCTTCCTCTCCCCTTTATTGCAGGTTTAGAGGAATCTTTTTTTTGTCCTCATTCTTACCCCAGGGTCGTTTACGCTTTGGCGTATTATAATAAGGACCACTCGAATCATCGCCACGGTTTCGTAGTTGTTGTCGTTGTTGTTGCCATGATAAGGAGATTTACGCTTACATTTACGGTGCTCTGTTCTAACAATGGACGTATCACCACTGCGCTCTGACATCATCACAGGATGTTCAACATATGATGGATTGATCCTCTTGTTTTTGCAGGCGGCTTAGTGGCAAGAGTTTTATCCTCAAGGTCGTCCCGGGGTCGTTTACGGTTTGGCGTATTATGAGGACGTCCCGGGGCCGTACGCTGGCTGGAGAATCATCGCTATGGTTTCGTAGTTTTCGTTTTCGTTGTCACTATGACGAGGAGACTTATGTTTCCTTTTACGTGAACCTTCTCCAACACTTTCATGATTTGGAAAAACGCTGTATCACACGCTGTTTTCTACGTTAAAAGAAAGAAAATGCTGCACATTACAGTTTTTCTCAACTGCTTTCATTCATTTCTCAGGTCAGAATTGAAGTTTGCAGATCTCCAAGTGCATTTCTCAAAACAACACGTACAAACTGCACAACATAGTGGATAACCGGAAAATACGCGTTACCTGCTCAAAATGCTTTGTCTATCGTGCAAAAGCGTATTTTTTCATCAATCATTGTGTCAGAGGCAGCAGAATCCCATGTCATTTTTTTTAACAATGTGAACGTGACAGGCAAAATTATTAGTCATGTTGTCAGTAGAACATCATACTCAGTTTTAGTTATTTAAATTATACTCAAGTCAGGTTTTGATGACTAGAAACTACTAAATTACCGTACTGGTGTGTGTCATGATTTACAGTCTTCTTCCGGTAAAAAAAGAAGTTACTTTAGCAAACCATTATGCATCAACCAGGTGTTACAGTAATTTACATGGTATGAATAGATAATTTTTCTGATTGATTCCATCTAACCTCATCTAACCAATCAACATCGACCCACGTAACAGTATATGGAAGAATCGAAACAAAGATCACACTGTATTCACATTTTTACTGTACTCTCAATAGTGGTACTTACATACAGAAAACAAAGGAAACTACACATAGGCTATTTACCGACAAATGAAAACCTGAAAAAGACAAAGTGGGGAAAACTATACATGTACAGAAGGTAAAGGTTAAATTATATGGCAGTTTTCCTATGCGTCATGTCGGTCCTCTCTGTTGGGCCACAGATTCTCATCCACATCACAACATATATTTTCCCTTGCTATGCAAGGTGGAAAGAATCTTCTTGAGTGCCTAATCCAGCCTCTGCATGCATCTGCTGAGATGTCCTCACATGCTGCATCCATGGCAGCCAGCATCATAATGATCATAAACCTTTCACCTCCAAGCCGAGAAAAACTCTTCAATTGGGTTCAGGAACGGGGAGTAGGGTGGAAGGAATTCAATCAGCATCCTGCGGTGGTGGACAAACCACTGCCTGATGTTGTCAGAGTGATGGAAACTGACATTGTCACAAATTACTACATACTTTGGTAGATCATCTCTCTCATCTTCAGGAATGACATTTCTATAGAGATTGTCTAAGAATGTAAGGAGATGCTGTGTGTTGTACATAATAGAAATTTGAGCTAGCACACCTTGGTCTGAAATAGCAGCACACATAGTGATTTCTTCCACGTTGGCCTGGGACATCAACAGTAGCTCTCTGGCCGATTAGATTTTTACCACGCCTTCTGCCTTTGGCCACGTTGAAGCCAGCCTTATTCAAGTATATGAAGTTGTGAGGTGGTTCTCTTGATTCCATTTCCATTATGCGCTATATACCAGAAAAACACAGTGTGCATAAATTACTGTGTGGCAGCGGGGGCGGTTTGTGAATGAAGGGCAGGGCCGGGAGAAGATAGGTATGGAATTGCCTCACCTGAAGTCTATCTAACCTCATGTGTTCTCTATTTCAGTGATCAAAGGAGGCATTTAAGGAGGAGGGTGTGTGTGTGTGTGAGAGGTGTGTGCGTACGGGTGCCAGAGACGTGCGGCGTGAGCACAGTACAGAAAAGCAAAACTTTGTGTAAAAGAAAATAAAGACGGCTGAATAGCCTTTACCCCGACCTGTTGTGGTGTTCCTCCTTTCCCACCGACAAGCTCTCCCACATACTGTATTTGTCTTCATTGTTTACAGCTACATCAAATGTAAAGATCTATGAAGTTCCACCAATATCAAATGTGTAGAAGTTACTCTTACAGTATAGTTGGTATACAGCATACCTGTACAAACTGGAGTCGTAGCTCTTTCACTCTGTCAGCATTTCTTTTAAAGGGTACATTGTACAGCTGCTTCATGGTGATTACATGTCTTTTCAAGACCCTGTCTATAGTTGAAATGCTCACAGATTGTATATTTTCAAAGATACTGTTGTCTTTAACAATAGCACTTTGTATCTCCCTTAGTCTTATGGCATTGTTAGACATAACCATGTTGCAAATTGCTTCCTCCTTCTGAGGTGTGAAAAAGGGCCCTCTGCCACCCCTGCGAGGTTGTCTTGCAGTCCTACATGAGAAAATATATTGTAAATTATAGAAGTATAAGGATCACAGGATTAACACAGTATATAACTAAGAATACTGTATGCATGGAAAACCTAAGGTGTGTTACAGTATATGTAACAGTAAGTCTACAGTATTACTTTACTATACAGTACATTGCATAGCTGTTCTCTCTACGAAATGTTTGAATTATTGATGACACAGTTGTTCTTCCAACATTTGGCTTCACCCTTCAACCAGCCTCTTCCATTGTAAGGCCATGATTGATAACGTGATCCACCAGTGTGGCCCTGATTTCATCTGGAATCGCTGTGTATCTTTGGCATCTTATACCCCTCCCTCTTCTGTGTCTCTGTACTCTTCCATCACGCAGTCTTAATCCTCTTCTTCTTCCTTCAGCTTCCATTATCAGAAAGAGGAACACTTGTGTTGTGCACTGTATATATATGTGACCCTGCCAAATCAGTCTTCATGATTTGCACCTCTGAGCTATTTCACAGAACTGGTTGATCATTGGTTAGTCTAGAGTTGCAAATGTTTCTCTTTGTTAACGAAGGTGAAAACTCACCTGAGAGCAATTTGTCAATTCTGGACATATTTCTTAGCAAACATGTACTCACAATTTGTAGAAATCTGTACAGACATACAATTCTGAGAACATGTTCACTCATTTTGATAGTACAGACTTCCAACCTGAAAAAAAGACTAATTGGTTTGGTGGTTGTGAAATTTCAGCTGAGAACCAGGACAAGTTATTTTGCACAGCAGGACAAAAGCAACAAGAATTGTCAAAAGCAGCTGACAGATGTACAGAACCATTTGCATGTTGTCCAAAAGCAATTGCAAATTGATGAAAACAACAAGACATTGCTGATATGATGTGAAGAACTGACAACAGGTTCTGACGGTGGGACGAGTAGTTTTGAGAAATGCAGTTCTGTTGTGAGAAATGACTGAAAGCAGTTGAGAAAAACTGTAAAAACATTAACAAGAGCTTATCTAATACAGGTCTTTAATTCTAATTATATAAAGTTGTATAAATAAAATCCACAAACTGAAGCAGCTCCAGCAAATATTTTAGACTCTTTGATTGAAAATGTAGTGATCTTGTGTGTAGAACAGCTCAAATGTAAATTTTACATAAATGTACATTATACATAAGGCCACGTCATGAATATCTTACTAACATTTATAATTAAAATGTGTTCAAGGGGGAAAGAAGGACACAAACAAGTGGAGAAGGAAAAGCTGCCTGACATGGGATGAGGAAGAAACCTTGAAAGGAACCCACCTTCATCTAGGTGGCACCTAATATATATGATGTGTGTGTGTGTGTGTGTGTGTGTGTGTGTGTGTGTGTGTGTGTGTGTGTGTGTAGTATCACATACCTAAACTTCTGTCTGTAACATCAGATTTTCTAGAAACCCAACTATCATGACTTGTCTAAACTTCACCCTTGAACTCTTGATCTTCTGCATCATAGAGAACACTGGCTCACTGGAGGTTTTTGTATAGTATTGATGGTTTCTATAATTGTGACGTGATAGTGATGGATTAAGTCGAGTAAGTCCCCACTGAAGGCCCAGGTACCAAATGCACGGATAGATAGATAGATAGATAGATAGATAGATAGATAGATAGATAGATAGATAGATAGATAGATAGATAGATAGATAGATAGATAGATAGATAGATAGATAGATAGGATGAGAGAATGACTGATGCAACTTTTTTCTTTTCTCGCATCACCTATAGGTGTCACTAATTCCCATCTTATCAGGTGTAATAGATATAAATATGAATTTACACAAACAATATGTATTTAATAAAAATAATTATTTCACAGTTAAAAAAAAAGTATTTTGGCACCATTTTAAATAAATCTCTTTTCTTTCTGTTACATGGGCTTGAGGAGCTTTAGGTTTGATCCCGTCAGTGAGTTGATCATGTAAAATGGTTCATTGCGCTTCACTCCGTGACTCTGCGCTTGGCAGTTTTCTCCTCCTGTCGGCTTGCTTTTAGTTTCTTTTTTTTTGTGCGATTTCGTTCTATTTCTCATCGAAAAGTACTGAAACACGACATGGCATGAGATGGTATTAAATCTGGAAGAAATGCTGCTGTTTAAAATGGTTCATAAAGCAGGTGAAAGTGTTCAATAAACCCGTTTTTTTAACTGGGGCTTTTTTCCTTTCTGGTTTTTTTTGGTGATTTAATGATGAGTAAAATGTAAGTCTATTAAAAGTGATTAAAGAGGTAAATACAGCGGTAAAAAGTGCTTTTATTAATCATTATTCATCAAATAACACTCATTATTATCGTTATCATCATCATTAGTAGTATTATCGATATTATTATTATTATTATCATAATAAGGTAAAATAAATCTTCCGGCTTCACCCAAACTGAGCAAATTCTGATCAGAAACACGAGTTTGGATTTGGATTAATTCAGCTCGGTGTTTTCCTCCGTTCTCCGTGTGGCTCCGCTGTGAGGTCCTCATTATAAAATGCCAAATCGTAAACCTCCCCTGGACGACCTTGAGGACCAGGATGTAACTCCTGTCGTTCAGCCTCCTGCAAAAACAACAAGGACCGATTAATCGAATGTTGAACATCCTGCATTGATGTCAGAGCGCAGTGGTGGTACGTCTGAGACTGTTACTAACCAGCCAAAGTCCAGTGTTAGAACAGAGCACCGTAAACATAAGTGCAAGTCTTCTCGTGATGGTGACAATGATGACAACAATTATGAAACCATAGCGATGATTCGCCAGCAAATGTACGGCCCGGGAGGTCCTTATTATAACTCTGCAAATTGTAAACCACCCCGGGACGACCTTGAGAATAAAACTCCTGTCATTCAGCCTCCTGCAAAAACAATAATGATCGATTCATTGTATGTTGAACCTCCTGCATCGATGTCAGAGCGCAGTGTTGGTACGTCTGAGGCTGTTACTAAAACGACAAAATCCAGCGTTACATATGGCTCACGTAAACGACAACGCAGGCCATCTCGTGATGGTGAGACTGTTACTAAGCTTCCCCAGGATGACCTTGAGGATAAAACTCCTGTCTGGAAGTCGCCTGCAAAACCATCAGAGGTTGATTTATCACATGTTGGAGCTCCTGCGGTGTCGGAGCACAATGGTGATACATCTGAGTCGAAGCTTTTTAACAGCCAAGCAAAGTCAGCGTTACAGACGGAA
Organism: Silurus aristotelis; assembly: GCF_946808225.1. Classification (NCBI taxonomy): domain Eukaryota; kingdom Metazoa; phylum Chordata; class Actinopteri; order Siluriformes; family Siluridae; genus Silurus; species Silurus aristotelis. The sequence continues at coordinate 12,550,776 of NC_139591.1, forward strand.
AGCATATGAAGTCTGCTAAAGGGGATGGTGGTGCTGAAACCCGCAGCAGCCAAACCGCTGAGCCAAAAACGAGCTCCATGAAGATCTGCTTTCCATGATTCGGAGTAAAAGATCTTCAGCGGCCTGCTATAGAACACTGCCCTCAATGTACACACCTTTAATCCGAGGCCTGTTCTACACAGGAACAACATGCTGGCTGAAAAGTTGGAGAAACTGGGGAAAAAAAAAAAGAAGACTGAACTCCAAGCTGCTTCTGCTGCTCACCATTACACAGAATCCGGAGATGTAGACTGTGATTCCTGCACCGGGAGAAAACGCAAAGCCATTCAATCCTGTCTGGTGTGTCTGGTCTTTTGTAAAGATCATCTTAAACCTCACCTCATCAGTCTGGGGCCTTTAAGAAGCACAAGTTAGTTGAAACCTGTGTAGATTTTCAATTTCTGTTACTTGCCATTCAATTCCAAACACATTCATGTATCTCACTACAGACTGCGTAACATAAATGGAATTTGCTTAACACATTTAAGGACCATCTCTACATGTAAATGTGATTATGTCACTGTAAAACATGGGGAGAAGTTGGTTCTGCTTTGTAATGGATCAGGAGATGCAAAACATTTGGAGAAAATGACAAACATGAATGTTATGTGACCCCCAATCTTAGCCAATATCTATGTACACTGGTTTCCCCCTGCTAAATATCTACATATATGAGTGAAGGGAACATATAATGCTACCATATTCAAATGCATTCTCTCTCTCTCACATATATACACTTCCTTTCCCATGCAGTGAATCTTGAAATCTAAACCCTATTTCAATTCAATTGATTTTTATTTGTATATCGCTTTTAACAATTAATATTGTCTCAAAGCAGCTTTACACAGATAATGTGGTGATATAAAAATGAATAAGATGTTGAAGTGTAAGTTTGTCCCTGATGAGCGAGCCGGTGGTGACTGTGGTAAGAAAAAACTCCCTGAGATGGCATAAGGAAGAAACCTTGAGCTGAACCAGACTCAAGAGGGAACCCATCCTCATCTGGGTGGCACCAAATGTCCATTTATTACAGATAAGCAACGTTGAGGTGTGCAGTGATGATGATCAGAAGCAAACCATAGTCACGAGTCAGTGCAGCAGACCGCAGATGACTACACCAACCACAGTCCAAATCCAAACCCTCAAAGCTCCTGTTCTTACTCCGGAATTTCATGGATCTACAGGGCGTCCCATCTGCACAGAGTGGCCTCCAATCAAAGAGAACACCATCCAGAGGCAGGCCATGACGAAGTGCGCAGATCCAAGGAGGGAAGAGGGGCAGCAAAAGTGGTTGCTGGAACCACAGGAGCATGTTTATCTCGACAGAGACAGAGAGAGAGAGAGAGCGAGAGAGAGAAAAGAGGGGTGACCGGGAAAGAGAAGGATATGGATTATTATGTGTCCTTATTGTTGTATGAAAGTTAAGGACACTGTGCAGTAGGGACTCCGGCAAGACTCTTTATGGCAGCATAGTTAAAAGGGAGAGCCAGAAGGTAACAAAGACATGAGGGATCTCTGGGATAAGAGACGACCCACCACACCACCGTCAACAAACCTGAGTGAACGTGTGAAAGTGAGGGGACGATAGCATACAAATAACCTAGTTCACCAAACACACTATCCATATTCCCTCCAGATCTTGCTTCATTCACCTAAGAAAAATCTACTGATAAAACATGACGAACACTGAGACTGAGAGTGTCTGAATCCTGAACACTGGTTCCATAACTGTGGGGCTAAATAAGAGAAAGTTCTGCACCCTGCTGTAGTCGTTTTTATTTGGAGGTACCAACAAATAGCCTGCACCTTTTGATTCAAGTAGGCATCATATGTGATCATATTTGTACAGAAGTTCACTCAGATACTGCAGCATAAGACCGTTAAGTGCTTTATACGTCAGTAGTAGTATTTTATAATCAATGCGAGATTTATTTGGGTGCGGTGTAGACTGATTAAAACAGGAGTGATGTCGTCATATTTTCTAGATCTAGTGAGGACTCTTGCTGCTGCATTCTGAACTAACTGAAGCTTATTTATGCACTTACTCGCACACCCAGACAGTAAAGCGTTACAGTAGTTTAATCTAAATGAAACAAAAGCATGAACTAGTTTATCTGCATCCTGTAATGCCATTTATCATTTTAGCAATATTTCTAAGGTGAAAGAAGGCTATCCTGGTAATATTCACGTGAGCCTCAAAGAAAAGAGTCAGGTCAATAATTACACCTGGGTCTTTGGTTGCTGTAAACACAGACCAAAAAACCATCCAGAAATGCTACGTAATCGGAAAGTTTACTTCTAGCTGCACGTGGTGCTAGTAAAACTACTTCCAAAGTTATCAAGCAGCCACTGTCTAATGTTTTTACACAACATTTTTAAGCTGATACCATGATGCTAAATGTCCATAAAATATAAATTATACTTTTGCACTTACACTGATGTATTTATTGTAATTAAGGATCACATTCTAAGCATTTGCAATGTGTGTTTTAAATGGCAAGTCAACTGTTCACATTTCAGTTTGGCACGTTTTCTGCGCCCCCCCAAAAAGATTTAAAAATACATACTTTCACATTCCAGTGTTTTATTTTCCTTTTTTTAATATTTTCTAACAAAAAAACAAACAAACAAAAAAAGGACAAAGGATTGTCAACCACTTCTGGGCATCCCAAAGCAAAGTCTTCAGTCCAGAAATGTTGTCCACTAGTGTGAGAGTTAAGAGACCCCAAAAAAATAAAAATGAAACAAAACTAAAAAAAAAAAACAACACCCCACTGTCCATTCACACAGCATGTTGCTCCAATCACCTTTCATTTTATTAAAAGAAAGAACGATGGGGGGGAAAAAAAAAAAAAACGAAGGGTTAACCCCCTCTACCCAAACAACTCAAAAGCAGATCAAAGCTGCAGCACACACTACCCCCAGCTATAAATAAGAAGTTTGTCTTTTCATTCTAACCAGTATGTAAACAGTTGTTTCACTCCCCTTATAACAGATCAACACATGAACAACCAACATCAGCTGCTTGCATGTTTATAGTGACTTTTTCTTTTCCTTTTTTTGGTATGCATCGATTTAAAAAAAATTCCTCACAATTTCAGGGAACTTCAGTGCAATTTACATTTTTTTCTAAAACAGTATAAACAGTAAACATAATGCATCTTAAAAAAAGTGTTTGCCCCCTGTATAATGAGTGACATTAGTACGCAACACAACAGATGGCCTGTGTGAAGCGCAAGCTTTTTTTTTTTTTTTTTTTTAACTATTCAGATCTTATGACCTTTTACATTTATGAATGATCACTGCTTTTGTGAATTAACAGACAAACCCCAAAGTCAGCGCCACTGCGCGCAGGAAAGCTACATCTTGCAGTGTTTTGTGCGCACACACACACACTCACAGGCGCACACACAACGGTTTCCTACACGAGACCCCCCCCAATGCATGCAGTTTCATAAACCTGAAACTGCAAATGAACCGAATCTTTAAAGCAAAATTCATTCTGTGCTGCTCATAAGGTCAGACTGAAGCAAATATGCAATGTTTTCTTTCTCTCTCTCTCTCTCTCTCACACACACACACACACACACACACACGGTCACTATACATTACTTCAATAAGCAGGACTTAAACTGAAGCACCAACAGCAGCTTAGCCACTCATCTGCTGAAAACTGGAGTCGAGCTCTGGCATGGTCTCCAGAAGAGGAAAAGCAGCTGACAGGGACGGTGGGTAGAGGGGCATCGACTGCTAGATACCAACAAAGAGAAATGAGACAGCGACGGAAAAAAGGACAAAGCTGTTCACTTTAATTCTGAGTTCGAATGAGTTTTCACACTATGTACAATAATTTATGGAGCAGCTCTTCTCTAAGATTGCTTATTGGTTTGCCTACGTAGCTCTCTAGCATTTGGTGGACACAGGTGAAGGGTGATGTGGTGGGGAATTCCACTTGATCGGTGGCTCCGAGTGTTGCAGATGATGTCGCTGAAGCGGTCGGGGGGGTTTGTGCGTGCCTATGAACAGGGAGGTGGTGTCAGAAAAGAGCAAAGACAAGGGAAAACGAATGAAACGTCCTGGAGGATGAGAGACACGGAGGTGCGAGACAGTGGGGTGACAATCAAATCTTCAGGGATTTTATGGTGTCGCTTCGTTTCCTCAGCAGCTCCCCAACTTCCTGCAGCGAGCGCTGGTAGCTGCTCTGCACTTTATCCATCACAGTCTTGGTGAAGGCATGCTCCTCCTGCACAAATACAAAAATACTTTATTTACAAAATTAAAATGAAATTTAATGAATTAAAACTTGAGCACAAATACCAAGCCATTTTATTCTAAAACTAAATTAACATCCCCAAAACTAGTGACCTCGGTCTGTGTGAGACCCTCCAGAGAAAGACTCTCCAGCTTCAGAGCTATGATCCTGCTCTCTTGATCTTTGATATGATCTAAAGCCTGGCTAAGGATGTCCTGCAGGCTGCTAGTGAATTCCTGGAATCCAGACACCACCACCGGCTGAAAAGGCGATAGACAGAAATACAAATATATAAATAAAAGCTAGATTTTGTATTCATTTATTTCCCCTTATCCAAACTATAAAACACAATTACCATTACTGCACTAGCATCTTTTTTCTTTTTCTTCTTCTTCTGTAAGCTAGACTTGAGCGGCCGCAGTGTGGTAGCACAGTAACTAGACACCCAAAGGACAATGCAGATCGTCTGGTGCCGAAAAATAAACACACACACACAAAAAAGGTCATGTTATAATATAATAATACACAGTTTGCAAAATGTAAAGTCCTTATTAATCAAAGGTCTCACCTCGAAAAAGAAGACTAGGGTTTCTAACAGAGAAGGCTGTGTCTTACATCGATTATCTTTCACTTCTAGCAAATTGCCTTTGCATTTATTTAGCATATCTAGTAGAGAAGGAAAGCAAGTTTTTAAGAAAAGTTTTGTGAGAATCATAGACATAATATATAAAAAATCTGAAGCACCTTGGAGCTGTACAGTTAATGATTTGAAGAGGTTTAATATTTGAGCCTGAAGCTCTGCTGAATGATCTGAAACAAAGAGAAAAATGAAGACATAAGACAAGAGTTAACGCCACTCCTCTGTGTGTGTGTCACACGAGCCAAGTTTTGCCCCAACCAACCACTTTTATGTTGTTCAGAGTGTTAGCATCATGTGATCATACCCAAACCGGAGGCCTCAAGCTCCTGTAGATGAAGGGGAAGCTGCAGGACAGAAAACTGGCACTTGCAACTCCCACTGGCCAGAGCCTGTGCCATCCGAGTGCCGGGAGGACCGATCAAAGGGTACTGCATCTGTAAATGCAATAAAAACACATTTCAAAAGTTGTCAAAAAAACCAAAAAGTTTCACACGTACATAATTACACAATCATAAACTTAACATTTTCTATAAGTCTAGTCATTTATCTAAAGAAATAAAGATTCCAGAAGAACAATTTTATTATTAGTAAAAGCTACACAAGCTCTTGTTTGTCTCGTCAGAACTGAGCATGTGTTGTGATCGACTGTATCGGATTTCTGGCAGTGACAGAAACTAGGATAGTACTTGAAATAGAAAATAATCTACTGTTGATTCTATACAAGTTGTGTGAAATGTTGGTAAATTTTGTACATGTTGCTTGTGCAAGATTTTAAAAGAAAGCATCAAAAGTAAGACAAGGCTGCAATACAACACCGTTCTAGTTTGTCATACATGCTAAAGCGAACAATAAAGCATGCCAATACACTGCAGAAACAGATATATCCCATTTGTTTTAGTGAAAAGATAAAAAAAAAAAAAAATCTTTAAAAAAATGCATTTTGGTGTGGGACAATTATTTATTTGACAGCAGGCAATGTGGCATAAAAAAGGGACAGTGAAGAAAGCTAGAAAATTTATAAAAAATGCATACATCCCTCACATTTCAGCAACCATTAGTATTTCTTCTCAATTGACAAGACTATAGAAGGGAAAACTTGGATATATTTTAGAGTGTTCAATGTGCAGCTTTACAGTACAGTGGCCAGAGTCATACAGAGATGGGCTCTTAAACGGGTCCCACTCAAAACAGACCTCGCAAGGGTCAATTAAAGAAGTTGATTCCTTGTGTTGTGCAGATTATTGAGTGCTGCCAGCTTTGCCTTAGAAGTTGCAGAAGAGAAAGGTCTGCTTCTCAGTGCAATCAAGCATGGTGGTGGTAGTATCATGGTCTGGGGCTGCATGAGTGCTGCTGGTCCCTGGGGAGCTGCAGTTCATTTAGGGAAACATGGATTCCAATAAAAAACTGTGACAACCTGAAGCAGAACATGACACCTCCCTTCAGAAACTGGGCCAAACAGAAGTTTTCCAACATAACCACAAACACACCACCGAAATGACAACTGCTTTGCTGAGGAAGCTGAAGGTGATGGTGATTGAGTAGCCAATTATGTCTCCAGACCTGATCCCTATTGAGCACCTGTGGGGCATCATCAAACGGAAGGCGAGAAGCACCATGCATCTAACATCCAACAGCTCTGTGATATTATTATAGAGTAGTGGAAGAGGATCCCAGCAACAACCTGTGCAGCTTTGGTGAATTTCATGCCCAGGGGATTAAGGCAGTGGTATATAATGATGCTCACACAAAATAGACACTTTTGACACAGTTTTGACGTTCACTTTTGTTGACAGTTATTTCAACAATAATGGCTATATGTTGAATAAGTAAATCTGTACTGTTATACAAGCTGCACATTGACTTAAGTATATCCAAGTTTTGTTTCTATTGTATTGTCCCTTGAGGACAAATACAAAAATTTAATTCAATTCATTTTTATTTGTATAGCACTTAACAATGGACATTGTCTAGAAGCAGCTTTAAACAGATAATGTGGTAATAAAACATGAATAGGTTTGTACTTTATGTGTAAGTTTATCCCTAATGAGCGAGTCGATGGCGACTGTGGCTAGGAAAAACTCCCTGAGATGGCATAAGGAAGAAACCTTTAGAGAAAGCAGACTCAAGAGGGAACCCATCCTCATCTGGGTGGCACCGAATGTCCATTTATTACAGCTAAACAATGTTCAGATGTGCCGTGATGGTGATCAACTGCAAACTGTAGTCCGGAGTCATAAAATGGTTGCAGAATTGTGAGGGGTGTACTCACTTTTAAGATACTGTAAGCATTACTAAATAGAAGCAGCTGAAGGAACATTTTGCAACTATTTTGGTTAATTAGCAACAGTTCAGTAACATGATCTGTTCAACACATTCTTTATAACCTCTTTCTCGTCTAAAGCTGCTCTGAGATAATGTCCATTGTTAAATGCGCTATACAAGTAAAAATGAATTTAAATTAATTGATCTGGTATGAAGTGCATGTTAGAGTGGCAGAGTAATGATGAGCAGATGTTCACCAATCTGGAAAAATAAAACTGTTTTTACAAATTCTGGAACAGTTTCATAAAAATATAACACTGGTAACTTTTTGCTAGTTACTTGACTGGAAAATTAACATTGTAAAACAGTAACAAAACTATATTCATTCCTTGGGTGTGTCCGTGTGTGCGTGCGCGTGTGTATGCGCTCATCTGCCACAGTGCTGCTTACCTCCGAGTGTTTGTCAGTAAACTGAGCCGCCTGACTAAGAGCATTCTCGAGCAGTGAAAGCAACGGCTGCAGGGTTGAAGGTTTGGCACACACACCATTCTCGGCTGTTTTCTCAGAGTTGTGCAGTGAATGAGGATGGCACATTGAAGAGATGCAGCCTACAAGCCTCAGAGTCAGAGAGCGGATCTTCAACCACAGCAGTTCCTCTTCTAGGGAGCGCTGCTTGTCCTCCTCTTTCAGCTCTCTTAAGGTCAGATACAGTCACAGTTACTAACTCTTTCATTCATGTGAATCATAACATGTGGGACTAGAAACCATTCTATAAGCATTAAATCAAGAAAGAATTACAGGAAGGTGATTTGTGTGCATGAGTATTCGGTGCGTGTGAGCATCAGCAGATCGCTATACTGTACCGGTCTTTGGGGTTCCAGCACACAAAGACAGTAAGATCTCGATTGTCCCTTATGTTGTCCCATGGAATGTCGTCTTCTTCAGGACACAGAGACATGGACTTCAAGCTTTCCTCTAAAGTGGACGATCTGAATAGAATATACAAAAAAAGGCACAGATTAATATATATATAATCACTGATCTGTCTATGCACAGATCAAATAAAGAGACATTTCCTGTAGTTATAATGCTTTTTTTAATAATCCTACATCAGTTTTGTAATCTTAAAGTGAAGGGTCAATATTATTAAGAGTATTGAAAATACTGCTTTGTAGATTTTAATGCCAGACAACAGTAACATCATATTTGCTTCCATATTAGTTACTTATTGATATAAGTAACCAGGTTGCTGTATATAGATTTGAGATCAATGGGTCTTTTACAAGAAATGTTAATTTCCTTTTCATAGTCTCACAAACATTTTAAAGTACCTGCTGACCATTTCATTGACTTATTTTACTCAAAAGATAAGTGAAACAGCATGTGGAGCAAACACCTGAGGATTTGTTTCTACTGACAAACTAGACTCACATGTCTGCTTCTAGAAAGAGGTCCAACAACATCCTCTCTGTGCGCACCTGGGCAAAGTGCAACGAGTTGTTCAGTCTATTCCTAAATGCAATGAACTCTGGGATCTTCTCAAATGCACCATACTTATATGCCTGAATAATGTATTCTGAGGTCTGCAATAAGACAAAGTTCGTTAGAAACCAGAAAAATGACAACAGCTTGTAATGCTCATAATCTTCTTATCAGAACAAACAACTTACATCTTTCTGGTTTGAATGGAAAAACCTGAGGGAAAAGTTACAGGACTGAGAAGCAGCAGCAAATTGGCCCAATGACTCTGCATAGCGAGTCAGTAAGTATCTATAAAAAGAAAAAAGGAAAAATGGAGTGAAAAACATGAGATGCTAAATTGATTTCAACAGAATTCCACACTGTATAAGTGGTCTCACCCTATGGTGTCATGCTGAATGTGTTTGGCATCCAGACTGGAGTAAAGGTCCACTACGGGCTCAAATGCTCCAAGATGGCAGTAGAGGAGCAGAAGCAACAGCTTGAACTGTGCGTTAGAGGGGCTGTGTGACAGACCTTCTTCCAGCATACCTAAACTCTGCCACAGCATGTTCTCATCACCTGTAACACACAGAAAAATCACATAAGACAGCAGAAACAAATCGCAATACTTAAAATAAATAAATAAATAATAAAAAAATAATAATAATTCAGAATAAAATCCATCAAATGTAATTTAATATTTTAATTCACAAAGCAACAAGCATTCTGAAGAGCTGTCCAGGAGGTCCAGTTATACCGAATTGTCATCTCCCTTCTCTAATGCCTAGTCCACATTAATCCAGTTAACACAAGACATTTTTTATTGCTCAGGTCCACCTTTAGTCCCAAAGGTTCTTCACCCACATTTAAATGCAAACTGAAAACAACCAGGGCTTATTTTTCCACTTTTCTTTTTGACCACATGAACATATAACCAACTTTCTTGCAAGCTACAACTCATCATATAGATATTAACCATGCAAAGTGTGTCACAAAATTTCCACAACCCTGAAAGTGTGGCAAACAAATTGACCATACATAAGCGTTTATCAAAATCCATCTTCTCCATTAATGACACTAGACTGGGAAACAATGTTTTAATTTCCTTATAATGGGGGGCATATAATTTTTCAAGAGATCTTAATAAAATAAGAAATATAAACTCATAAGACATGAAGGTCTAAATTTTTGATTACTGTTTTAATGGAAACCATATAACGAATGTATTTGCTGAATTTGTGTAAGCAGTACACACCAACATGCATAAAAAAATGCAGTACTTACACTATGACTAATAACGAGTCACAAACGCATCCACTTCTCGAAATGCCAGGCTATTTCAAAGATAAGGATCCACTGAACAACAAGCATTTTTGGTCCAACGAAACAATAGTGTTGTAATTTAGATGGTTATTCTTTTGTTAACATTGTAGTACTTCTGGGGTGTATTGTTTGTTTATTTTTCTGAATAACTTTCGTATAAAAAACATCTTGGTGGTGAATATAGTGTTACAAAACAATGGAAACCACCCAAAAGAAAAAAAAACATTTACAGCCAGTAGCATTAACAACATGATTGATGGACAATGTAGCCAATGAGTGCAGGATTCTAACAATATATTAGGGCTGGGCGATATGGCCTAAAACAAAAAAATCAGATTTGCGTTTTAAATCGATCGATTGAGTGATTTTGCCTTTACTTTTCTCCAAAACGCCACAGTAACATGACTTGAAATTTTAAATAAGAATATAATAGACAGGGACTGTTTTTATGAGTGTTTGAATATGGTGATTCAAATGCTCTGATTTTTCTGTTTCTTAAGGGAAACGCCGTTCTGAAGCGCCTTAACATGTATTTTGACCGCTCCCACCAGTGTACGATTAGACACGCAACACTAAACAAAGTGCGGCTGCTTAACTGTGTATTTTCAAGATGCGGCTGCTTAACCGCAGTCTTGTGCTGCCGCTGTCTTGTTCATTTCGTAGGGCCCTACATCTCTCTCACTCGACAGCATGCCTCCGTTTGAGGTGCTGCAGTAAATTGGTGGTACTGCTACCTTTGCTTGCAACAGCCTTCAAACACACTTTGCAGCGGGGTGTTGTTTGTGCTGCGTCTGACGCGGTAAAACCGAACCAATTCCAAATTACAGATGACACTGTGCCTTTCTTGGAAACAAGCTCTTCTCTGCTCGCTGCCATGTTGTTTGTGTATCTCTATGGCAAACGGAGAGGGCCGAGTTCGTTCGAAACTATGGAAGCCCAGAGGGGAGCGTCGGCGGACATTAAAGAGAAACCCGATTTTTATTAAAACAGATCGATGTGAACTACACATTCGAGTTAATCGATAAAATCGATTTATCGCCCAGCCCTACAATATATGAGAGGTTTTTATTCCACATGTGGGCAAGTTTTTATTAGAAGCTCTTAGTGGTCAAAGAGCACATAACGTGCACTGTCACACACCTGGCAGGACGTGGAAAGCAGCTCTCGGTTCTGCACAAACAGCTGTTTCCAGTTAGTGCTAACTGGGCTTTGTTTGCAAAAAGAAAAAAAAAAAAAAATGGACAGTCAAAAAAAAAGTTGTTTTATTTGAGATGTAGATGCACAAAGCAGCAATGAGGAAAATGTTCTTGAGCGGAATGATGACAAGGACCGGTTGATCTGCACGAGGATGGAAAATCATAGTCTATTTTGCCTCTCTGAGTTAAAATATTTCCTTTTACAGTTATATACAATGTTCTACGTTTTATTGTCCATTTGTTTTTATAAGAGAAATGTTTTAAGAGTGTGTGTGTATATTGTTGGGCACTCTTGTCCATTTGTATGGTTGGATATCAATATGAATGCAGACTGTAAGAGTGGCCATAACTGTAAAACAATATCTTGTCTGACTGGATACCAGGCCATCGATATGAATGCCAAATCAATATCAATTGCCAGACATGTATAACAATAACCTGAACGGCCAGCCATTAATTTGAATGCAGACTGTTTGAATAGAGTATGAATGGCCACCTAAGTCTAGGAGGTGGGTCTCAAACAGGGGGAGGGAGAAAAAGACCAGGCATGTTCATAAGATTTTAACTATAAACTCATGAGACATGTGGCTTTCAACCCAGTACTTTTCTGGATTGTTCCAAGACTGATTTCATGTATTTATATATGAAATAAAATGTTCAATGCAGGGAATGTATATTAAAAGGCACTTCATTATCTATAACATCGTTTTTAGCATTATAAATTGAATGATGCACAGTAAATCCCAAAGTGTCTTCTTTCCAAAGATATTTAAATTGTGTATGTAGCCCACTTTTGACAAGAACTGTTAACATTTAAGTTTAGGTAGGTCATTTTCAGAGTCCCAAAGCAGTGGTGAAGGCCAACAGATTAAAGAGTTAAGTCCTTTTTAAATTAATTCTTTAAAAATTAAACTTCTTAAATTATATATTCTTGGGATTATACAGTGTTTGGTGGATTCTGCGTATGATCTATGACTCATTGGAAACTGTTAAAGGGCAGTTGAAAAATTAAGCTTACCAGTCTCTATCCACAGGTCTAAATAGATGTGAGCAGTCATGAGGCAGTACATGTCTGAGAACTGCAGCTCTGTTTTTAAACAGGACTTCCCTGTGAATGGGGGGGAGAGAGAGAGAGAGAGAGAGCGAGAGAGAGAAAGAAAGCGAGCAAGCCACTTAAACATGGTGATTTACAGGTTAATTTTAGAATGAAGTTTGCATCCAATAAGACAAACAGAATAGGACACTTATTTTTACCTATGACACTATTGTTCTCAAACCAGTCCTCAGAAACCCCCCAGACAGTCTGGCTGTTTGCTTTATTCCTACTCACACTTTGTAAAAAGAGCAAAAATGCCAGATATTCTGGTGGTGTTTAGTCCCTGAGATCTTTTTGAACAATCACTGGACTTATCAAGATCAGCACTAAAGATTATAAACAACACTACAGAAAGTATATGACGATTAAATTCTATATCATTTCAGTATAGTTAGTTTTATAATTAGATCAATGTTTTGTGTTACTCATGGAACTAAATGGAAACGTATAGAGCCGTAATAGTGAGGAATGCAGGTCTGCCAATGATGGATCTTGAGAGTTTGATAAACTAAAGGAACAATAATCATCCATAGCATTTAGAGATTACAACTTAAACAAGATATGAAAATCAAGAAAGCTCATGAACTTTGTCTGAACCTAACCCAAGTTTGGGACGAACAATTCACTTTTAAGCAAGAGCTTACCAAATTGTAAGCCATGTCGGTAGTGATGCTTGAGCTCATGGATGAGGGCCAATTTGCCATCGGGACTGAGCGCGTGCTGCAGGCCTAGAGAGCGGCTGAGTTGTGTTACACACAGGTGCCTCTGCAGTGAGCGGGTGTCTCCCGGTAGGGCCGTGTCAGCCTCACCGGCAGCCACAAGAGGCACCGCCTCAGTCAGCCTGTTAATGAACTGAGCCATACATAGAACAATTAAAATACAACCCACTGGGGGGCTCATTAACTGCTCTGAGCCAGCTTTGTGAGCCTTTAACTGCATTTTACACCTGTATGTCATCTCTGATAGCAAAGCAAAAGGGCATCATGTATGATAAACAAGGCAACTTAAAGGGTCAAATTGCACCTCATAACCTGGAATTACCTGGACACGTTGGTCCTGTATGATAAGGTCCAGAAAAACCTTTAGATCCGTGATGCAACATGGCTTGTCTCCAAACTTTACAAAGTACTGAAACATCAACTCTAATGGCTCACCTGTTAAAAGCATCGCATGAAAAAATTGAGAATTATTTCTACAAATAATTCAATTACTGTAGCAAGATTAAACATTCACTAAAACATCTCAGCATGCTTCACACATTTAATTATAAGCCATACATCAAACAAAACATGTACAACTTTTTAATTATATATTTGTTTATAATAGACCATAAAGTATTATAAGCTCAGGTGTATATATAAATAAAGGTTTTCTGTTTAAGCATCTCATCAGCATGTCAGCACCCAATTCAAATGTCTCACTTATTTACAGCAGCACAACGGTAAGTTTGAGGGTAAAAAATTTGAGACTGTGCCCCTTTATTTTCTGCTTAACATTTACACTATTTAGGTTGACTATTTTCTCTGAATTGCGCACACTGAAGATACGTGCGTCAACAGTGAGAAACTTAATTTAACACATTTAATAGGAAGTCCTCCTCCAAAGAATGAACTATATTATGCAATTTAGGTTTTTGATTCTCACCAGATCATAAATCTGTGCTAAACATTTCATTATATTCCCTTAAAAAAATAAGTTACAGCTACATGACAGACAAAAAAGTTATGCAAATAAAAGCCAAAGACCTACAAATATGCTGCAAGAGTGCCAACATGTTTTTCGAGATTATTGCTGGCTTATTAACAATATCGGAGTTATAAAACAAAAATAATGTGCCACAAGGTTAATTTACCAAGCTGCTTTTCCTCTGAGCAGCTTCTCCGACGGAGACGTTGTATGAGCTCTAGACGAGCAAGGTAAGGGCCCCTGAGTGGCCGGGACTCCTTTACGTCCTCTGCTGCCAGCCGTTCCTCCACAAAACTGATGGCTTGGGCCACGGAAGAGTGCACTTCACCCTCTATACAACTACCGAAAAAGAACCATAAAGAATATCAAAGAGGACACTAAAGCATTAAGGCATCATTGAGCAGATTCTGTGCTAATGACAGCGTGGTTGGTCTTAAATAGGTCAGTAAAGAACATTTTTGATTCTATATATTGGTATATTACTCAAATGTATATGCCTGTTTATAGGCTGTATAGGCAACACATGCACTGCCCCCATAACCAAATACTCTACTATAAGTACAATCAGATACAAATCTAGTGAACCAGCCTACATACTACAACTCTACATACTCAAGTGCAATATATTTGGTACTCACTGCTCCCCTTCCTCTGGAGGCGTCCAGTTCTGGTCAATAAGGTAGAATAAAGAGTCAAAGTATGACAAGTAGAACTGCCAGTCATCAGGGCTGGAAAAAAAAAAAAAAAGATTAGTCAACATGATGTCATCTTCTGGCATGATTCCAATCTGCTTCAATTAATTTATTTAACCTCAGTACCCAATTTCCCATGGTGCAGTGGATCTAAAGTATAGCCCACACCCTTTCTGGTGATTTAAATGCACTTAAGGGTGTGTGTGTGTGTGTGTGTGTGTGTGTGTGTGAGTCAGCAGGACACAGTGCAACAAATCCTAGAGTTACACAAACATGTACTTCCACAATGATTTATCAGCTTACTTCCTAATTATTTTTTTAGAGCATTCAATCTAAACTCTAGTAATGACACACAATATAAACTCTGAAAAGCCAATTTCCATGTACACCTAGTTCACTTAGCAAATTTTAGTCTAGCCTACAGTCATGTAAAAAGAAAGTAAATCATCTATGAATTCTATGGTTTAATATATCAGGACATATGTGGTCCTAAGAGAGTCTTGAAATCCAGAAAATATGACCTCAGATGAACAGCATGACATTACACCATGTCATTCTTTATTTCACAAAAAAGGCAAATAAAACCATAAATACACCTTGTTATTTAGTTGTTTTTAAAGCCAACTTAGCAGCAATAAACTGAAGTAATAATTTTCTGTATGAATGTTTGTTCATTCATTTTGGAGGAATTTTGGTTCACTCCTCTTTATAACATTGCTTTATCTCATTGAGGATTACAGGCAGTCGTACAGTCACTGATCTCTCAACGATTTTCAGTCAGGCTGGGCTGCTGCCACACTTTGAATCTGTTCCTTTTCAACCATTTTTTTTTTTTTATAATTTTGTTGGTGTGCTTGGAATCATTGTCCTGCTGCATGACCCAAAAGCAGCCACGCTTTGGATGACTGACAGACAGCATCATATTTTACAATAGAATACTTATAAAAAGTATCGTGATCAGCTCAATGACATGGTGCCCAGGTTCTTTGTGGTTTGTCAGATGCAAACCTAAACCATGCTCCAGTGTTCTTTTTAGAGAGAAAAGGTCCTTGCACACCCTTCCAAAAAAGCCATACTTGTTCAGTCTTATTCTAAATGCACTGTCATGAACTTTCACATCAAACTAGGGCCTGTAAAGTCTGGGTGAATATACTGTGATGTCCACTCCTGGGAAGACTGTTACCTTTCTCGAATGTTTCTCACTTGTGAATAAGACAAATAAGCAAAACCTGCACATTTATAAAGGTGGTCACATTCGCTAATGAGCATTTGAATAGCACAACCTGGCTGCTTCTTAATTCCTGGTCCAGAGCCAACCAGTGATCTGTAATACAGTGTTAGGTAAGCTACTCTGCAATTGTAACTTCTCAAAATATAAGCTGTTTTTTCCTTAAGTTGGCTAGGTAAAAGAGTTGCTATACATGTAATAGATGACTGTGAGGAAAATAAACTTTGATGTCATTTTTACAGTGATCAATTTATTCATTTAAAAGAAAGCAACTGTATAACAGACTTGTTCAGAGAATTTGGCTTACTTTTTGAGAAGCAGTTTGCATGACAGGGCATTGCACTCAGGCCAATGCTTAAGCTGGAGGTACAAGAGCATGCACTTGTTTTCCCGGCTCTGCAGCTCACTGGTGAGCTTCTCTGAGTGAAAGACACAAACATATAACTCAATCAGTTCAGTCTTAATCTGATGATTAAATTATAACAGCAGTTACCCATATTTTATGGATCCATCCTCACCTCCAAGCTGCCCTCGCACCACATTGAGCGCCTCATCGTACTTCCCAAGGCGCTCCAAGATCATAAAGTACAACTGCACCTAAAAGAGATGTTACCCAACTCGCATTAAACCTCAACATAAAAATAAAGATAAGCACAAGCCCAGATAGAAAAGAAAGCTCTTACCTCTGCCTCAGCTTCAATCTTCTCCTCTTTCACCATCTTCTCTACCATGCGCTCAGCAAGAGGCAGAAACATTGTGTGGGAGAGCTTCTTGTCCTGGGCCGAAATAGCCTGAAACACAACGTTAGAGCATATGAAATTCTCCATCCTCCATACATATCATGAGATATCTATGCTATTAATGCACATACCTGCATCACTAGACTCATAACCGACCAGAAGTAATATGGGTTTTTGGGAACAATCTTATAAAGAGCCATTCCAGCCTGTTTTAAAAAAGACACAGAGAAGCAAAGCCAGGTGAGTGAGAAAGATTATAGAGATGAGATCAACTCAAATACATGGATTGAAAAAGAAAAAAATAAATCTGCCCAAAAAAATTACAGATATTCTACATAAATAAAAATAAATGAACATAGCAGCACCTGTTGCATTTTCTTGTACTCCCCAACACGTGCATATGCCATGAAGAGATGCGAGTGGTACTCTTCACTTGTAGGAACCTTCCGGACTGCTGCTTCATACAACTTGGTCACTAACTCCGCTGTAAGACAGAGAAAGTAGGCATTTTATAGTGACACTAAAACAGTGCTTTTTGTTTAAAAAAATAAAAAGAAAAGAAAAGAAAAAAGGTAAGATTTTATGCAGACAGCAAAAGATTTAGATGAGCGGTTACTATTATAACCTCGGTTCTCTAAAAACAAAGTGAGCTGTCTAACTATAAGTTGGCCTCAGGCATGACTGATTGTGGAAGCATCAGTTATACCATGGGCTCAGTCTTGAGTCTATAAAATCTCACAAATGTGTGTGGCTCACTGCAGCACATTTTCCGGATAGATAAACCCTAAAAAAATAGTGCCCACGATGCAGCCATGTTCCTGCAGGGGTGGGCTTGTAAACCTCCTGAGGCTGCAGATTTACACTGGTGTAACAGGATACAATCGCTTGCCCAGGAAATAAAAAGCTGTTGTTTGCAAAGAGCAATCTGGGCATAAGCAGTGCAGCCGCTTGTCCTTAGCCTATAGAGTCACGTTCAGCTTGAACCAGAAGAATCGCAAAAGGCCAGGTTTGTTTTAAGTGATACCCTGTCACCTCCCAGGGCAAAAGGCATCCATGAAGGGTGCGCTGATATAGCTTGTAAATGACTAGTAGATAGAGCAGGCAACAAAACAAAGTCTTTTTGAAGAGAATTAACTTTTAAAATGTTCTCTATAGGGCAAACAGGGCTTTGAGGGCACATTCAGCCTCTCACAAGCCAGTTCCAAAGAACTTGATTCTGATAGATGTGAAATATTGCCCCCGAGCTTGCGAGAAGAGATCTCTGTGCCCTCGTATCCGTCAAGGGTGGTAGTAGAGTACAGTTGGAGCAACTCCATGACCCATAGTCTCTCCAGCCAATATGGGGATATCAAAAACATCCTGTGGCACCTCTCCCAAACTCTTTGTAGCATTGGCCTGAATAGGCCCAGGGGGGTAGAAAGGATACAGCAGCAAATTGAGTCACTCTAGCACATCCATACTCAACTGTGCAAAAGAACAAAGGACAATGAGCGTTTCCCATAATGCCACGAGATCTACAGCTGCCTGCCCGAATATCTGCCACACCAGGAGTTCCATCCATGGTGTATACTCAATTCCCCCTTTAGGAGGTCCCGCTAGACAGCAAGTCTTCCCTGCTGGCCATAAGACCTGGACTGTGGATTGCATGCATTGACAGCAAGTTAATGCGGTTTTATAGAGTTAAGCTCTTTGCTAACCTGTGCAGCAGGCTTGATTACACACCTCCTTGCCGATTTATGTATGCTAATGCCATCTTTTTGTCCATTCTAACCAAAACCTGGTGATTTCTGAGGCTACACTGATTAGGCATAATATTATGACCACCTGCCTAATATTGTGAGGACTATTTTGGCAGCAAAAAGGGAACAGACACGTCAAGCATTACCAGCATTAACTTTTTCAGCAATTTGAGCTACAAGAGCTCATCTGTTGGATCGGACCCACACGGGCCAGCCTTCGCTCCCCACGTGCAAAAATGAGCCTTTGCCCCCCCCCATGGCCATGTCGCCGGTTCACCACTGTACCTTTATTGGACTATTTTTGATAGAAACAAGAGCTTGGAGCTTTGGAGATGCTTTGACCCAGTCGTCTAGCCATCACAATTTGGCCCGTGTCAAATCCTTACATTGGCCCGTTTTTTTCTCTTCTAACATCAACTTTGAGGACAAAATGTTCACTTGCTGACTACGATATCCAACCCACTAACAGGTGCCAGGTGTATAAAATACAGAATGCAATGCTATGCGAATCTCATAAACCTATTTTTGATTCACAAAAGAAAATAAACATTAAATGTTTAATTTAGGAACTGTACAACTGGAAAAACACACGGTAATTTTGAATTCGACTACTGCAGCACATCTCAAAAAGGTTTGGAGAGGGAGATGTTTATCACTGCACAGCATTCCCACCTCTTTGAACAACTGTCTGTATACATCTGAGAACTGAGGAGACAAGTTGCTAGAGTTTTGGGTGAGGAATGTTGTCCCATGTGGGACTGATATAGGATTCTAGCTGTCTCATTGTCCCGGGTCTTTCTTGTCTGGTTTCATGATGTGCCAAATGTCCAGCACCCAGATTCTTCTTATATAAAGCTATGATGTAAAAGATGCAGTATGTAGTTTAGCATTGTTGCAAGGTTTAAATTTAAAAAACATTTTAAAATACGCTTTCTGGATGGAAACATATGTTGCTGTAACACCTGTTTAAACCTTTCCACATTGATGATTGATTGACTTTTTCATGCTAGATTTGCAAAAAATAGTGAGTGAGATACCGATAGTGAGATACTGAATGTTAGAAAGAGAGCTGTTATTTGCTTTTTAAACATATCCACTATAAATACTGTAGTAGAGAACAGAACAAGACATGATTTTGTTCCCATCACAGAGCACTAGCATTGACTAATCCTGAAATTTGCTGTAGGCTACTCACGCCGATGCATCTCTCTGTAGAGAATAGTGAGAGCCTGGAGTGAGTTGTCATCAGTGGGCTCTAGATTGGCAACCTCTTGAGCCAAAGTGAAGGCTTCATCCTGCTTCCCTGTGCGCTGCAGACCAATAGCCTTTAGAACCTACAGCATCAATAGAAATACATTAATAAAGAAATACATTTTGCTTTTAACATTATTCAAAATACACGCAGACACTACATTTATCATCAGTCACATTACTGTCAAGAAATTCACTTACACACAATCAAGAATCTCCCAGCTCTTCCAATCATTCGACAGCTATCACCCATGGAGGGTTGAAGCTAAGAGTTAAGCCAGCTATCAGCATACTTTCAAACTGCTCTGCACTAAAAGTTCCTCTTAGCAAAGTGGCTTTCATAAGTTTAACAACAGTAGAAGTTAGCAAAAAACAGGACTATTGCTAGAGCTGGCTGCCTGGTTAAACTGAGCAGTCAGGGGAGCAGAGTCAGGGAAAGAGAAGTAACCAAGACCTTGATTGTCCCTGATCAAGCTCCAGACATTCAGTGTCAATTTTGAAAAAGAAAAAAAAAAAAACTTGCAGAAGATCAACAATTAATGCAACACTAATCTGGGCTTTATGGCAGAGTGGCTAGACCAAAGCCTTTCCTCAGTGCAAGACACTTGGAAATTTGCAAAAAAATGTTTAATAAAAATTGCTATTTAGCTTTTCACAGATCACTGTTTTAACTCAACTCAAAATCTCTAAAGCAGTTTCTTTCCGATGTTTTGGGACCATGCCCATTGTTAAAAGCGCTATACAAATAAAACTGAATTGATTAGAAACACCAGTACATTCATGCAGTTATCTAAAATCAGCCAAACATGTGGCATCAGTGCAACACAGTTCAGATACAGGCCATGTGTGATCTTTTGAAAGAAAGTTCTGTGGGTTGGAAACACCTTGTTAACGCACACTCACCAAAGCTGAAGAGTTAGGAGTTAAAATATGTTGCTTATAAGCTAATAAGTATTATCTAATAAGTATTATCATGACCACAGTTGTATAGATTTCCTATAAGCTCAAACTAGTCTGGTGATTTTCCTCTGATCTCTCCCACTGACAAGGAGTTCCAGCTTCAAATTTTGTACCATTCCGTATACACACTACAGACTGTTGTGTGTGAAAATCAACCAACCACCACACCACAGTCAAAGGATCACATTTATCTTATTCTGGTGTGAACATTAGCTGAAGCTCTTGACCTGTATCTGCATTACTTTATGCACAGAGGAAAGTAAAAGAGCTTTTTTATGCACACTGGATGTCTGTGATACTTATCTTTGATAGATGTTACTCACTTTGGCACAGTGAAGATCCCTGTGCTTCTTTAGCAGCTTGTCAGCCTGCTGTATCGCCATCTTGTTATTACCATTATCAAGATAATCTAGAGAGAAAAAGAAAGTGAGAAAGTAAAGAAAGAGCATGAGAAAGAGAGAGACAGCACGAGAGAGAGAGAGAAAGAGAGAAATGCTTGAATCACAGTTGAATCACAACTTTGAAGTCCTGCAAACTTCTGAATGAAGTGGGCAATACTGAAAACTTGTACCAGAGAATATGTTATACAGATCCATTGCAACACTGTTCCTCCTCAGCCTACACACATCTAATGAATTTAACTAGTTTAGTAAACTTTCGGGATATTTGATTTGCTAGTACCACATTAACAAAGATGTGGTGCTACTTTAAACAAAGC